>NC_049170.1:114026724-114134405 GCF_009769625.2 Cygnus olor | reverse complement strand
TTTATTATTTTACTTTTACCGTTTAGTCCCTGGATGGATAAGTGTTTGATGTTTGGGAAATAGAGACACAGGAGCTTTCAGTTCTTAATAAATGTTTCAGATTAACAAAACAAAATTAGCAATAGTAAACTAACAGATTTCTAGAACACACCAAAGTTACATCTGTACCTTTGTACATTACAATGTATGTCTTATCCTTGCATTTTTATATATATATATATATATTTTTATTTTTATTTTTTTTCCCCAGGATATTGTCACGTAATATTTCCCTCATTATTTCCCTCATTCTCCTGGATTCATTTACAGTTCTTGAACAAAAGGCGCATTTTCTGGTTGACTCTAAGTTGCAGCAACCATTGCCACAGCTAAGTGGTTATCACCTACTGCCTTGCTCAGATCTGTGTGGTGAGACAGTGGCACCCAGAGGGTGTCATATGGCTGTCTGAATTCAACTGAAGATTTGCACAAGTTAGTAGAACAATCTGGTTTAATAACACTTTTTTTTTTGTTTTGTTTTTTTTTTTTGTTTTTTTTTTTTTTTTGTTTTTTTTTTTTTTTTTTTTTGCTTTGCTCTGCCTTAAATTTCAATTTCTGTTGAGAGGCTGTTTGAGCAGATAAACCTCCAGCTAATCCAACCTCCAACCCCATCATGATGTTCTTGCATTTTGCCTTGGAATTCACCTCCTACCCAAAAGTACACCCCATCACCACTCTCCCTCTGTTTTCTTACTCTGGTGGGATAAACCTTATGCTGCCAGGTCCTCTTTCATCTGGACAAATGTGCAAATAGATTTTTATGACGTCTTAGAGACTTAAATTGGATGAACTACGTTAGATGTTCCCTCCTCTCTTATCTGTAAACTTTGACCTATGGTTGCTCTGAGTTTCTGTAACTAGTTTTGATTAGGAAAAAAGAGCATGATTCTTTTACCCTTTTATATAGGCTCCAAAAATCTTCTGGAAGGTTACTGGATTTATAAGCATTTGTGGTGAATAACTGATGAGAAAGATACAGTGGAGGTGATAAGAGAAGTCAAGTTAAATCATGCCTAAGAATCATAGAAGATAAGCAGAATGTCACTGCAATACCTGTGAGGCAAGGTAAAGGACCAATTATTTTAACAAAGGGTGAATTCCTTTTGAAACTTCCTATAATATTTTGCATTAGGATATTTAAATTATTTTAGAAATAAATAGATGACTTTTTTCCAGTCCTTTTCTAGACAGGTTCATATTATCACTATTCCTGACCCCTTCACAGTTAATAAATAAATAAATAATAATAATAATAAATAGTATTCAGTGTAATAAGGTTTATTGCACAGTGGAGAGTAGCAAGTTTTTATAACCAGAAAAAAAAATATTTTTCAGTATAGTCAATGTTATTTCCATCATCATTCTGCACTAAACATGATCTCCACATTTAATTATTATTCCTTTTTCATACTGGCAATATTCATGTTAGAGCAGCATAGCTTTCACTAATAGGAAATCATTGAATTTCCAGAGGAAGCATGCTGGGTTTTTAACTCTATAAATATATGTATATATTTTCCACACAAAGTTTGCTTAGATCATAAAAGAAAACATGTAAACCAAGTATTACTGGCTTCCAGAGTCAGTACATCATTATTCACAGAAGAAAAATCTTTGGATTCTTTTAATATGATTTCACGTGCTTAAAGAAGTCTAGGACTTACCAGATGAATTTGGAATTTTCCAGTATTTGCACATTTGTAAAGGCATTCACATTTGCTATCAGCCTAAAATCTTTGTAACTGTATCCTATGCAAAAATACAACTAGTGTATATAATTTTTCAAAGTTCCATTAATTATAAATATTATGAGAGCTTTGCCCAATAAATATTATAACTAGGTGATAAACAGAAACAGAGAACAGTTCATAATTTGTTTCATGTATATTTCTAGAAAAATTTTTAAGCTGACACAATGTGATATTATTTTCAACATTTCTTAGGGATTCTCATCACTGAGACTTCTTTACAAAAAAAAGGACTGCAGAAACAATCTGACATATTTCATTTCTTACAAAATTAGCTCCTACCATCTGACTTATTGTAGCTGACCACAAATTTTCTCTCAGCATACAACGTACAAGCTTAAGCTTCAAATTTGTTTTGTTTTTAAGCATAACAGACTCAGCACAGAAATTTATTTATGAAGCCGAAATAAGAGAATGAAACTCTACAGATTACCTAAGCAACAACTGAAGTCTATAGCTACTTAGAAAGTATAAGTAGAAAATATATCTATATATACACCAGTGATTTAGGTAGAAGCAGCAACAGAATGGAGAGAACTCAGAAAAGGAGAAAGAGTTATTAGGAGAAGCTTACTTGCCTACAGATCTATTAGTTTCCACAATGTTGGTCAAAATTTTACTCTCTAAATCATTTTAAACTAGCTTGCAAAAGTCACCATAAAATAGAACCTTATGCTGGCAGGATGAAGGACTGACCACACAAGTTAATATGTCTTTTCTATCTCTACATTTCTATGAATACCACAGTCAATTGCAATTGCACTGAGAAATCTAAGAAAGACTGCTGATATGGAAAATATCAAACTGATGCCTCATACTCACATTTTAAGGCACCAGTTTGTAGTACTAGAACACAATCAAAGCTTTAGTATCTGTTATTTAGATTTCTTCCATTCATGAGACAAATATACAGTGCTTATATAAAGTATGCAAACAAAACAAACAAACAAACAAACAAACAAAAAAAGTGGATTAATCATTCTAAGATTTCCACTGGAATTAGAAACAGTCCAAACAATAACAGTCCAGAATTCTCATATTGGTCCCTGACAAATTTTGTACTTTCCTTAACATTCAAGTCAGAAATAGATGTGAATATTGAAATAAAATCAGTTAAAAGAAGGTAGTCTAAGTCTTCTAATTTCTGTGTGCTATTCTATTCTGGGGTAGCACCATGGGCTCTTCTCTGGATTCAGTGGTGGGTCTGTTTACACTAGTGCCATTTGTAGCATGCTGGTGAAAGCTGATGTGCAAGACATAGACTTGCCTGCAAGCTGTATTTGAAGCCTTAAATGGACCATTCTGGTGAAAGGGGAAGACTGGTAATGTTAGTTGTGCACCACTGGGAATGATGGATCATGGGATGTTCCCAAGGAAAGCAGAGATTCTGAGAAAATAATTGAAGGAATATACACAAAAGCATTCCTTCGCATGTAAAGCAATGCAAAAACCAACAGAGTATGCAGTGACAAAATTCACTTTCATTCAGACCTCAGGCTGCTCCAGCAGCTTTCAGACTGTGATACAAATATCACCTGTGAGATAAGAACAATGGTAAAATTTAAAGGGAGAAGTAAGAAACTGTACATATTAAAAATGATAAAGCTGTTACCTTGGCTGCTTGCAAGTTGTGATGAAGTAGTTATTACAACTGGAGAACTGTAGGAAAGGTGGAGGTCTTGTGAAGTATTTCTGGAGGCAGAGGATAAATTCCCATCTGCTATGTACTAGCACCAGAAAAGTCCACTATGTAGACACCTCAGAACTCGGGTTGTGTATAAATTTCATTTTATCTCCATATTTCATAGAATCATAGAATATCCTGAGTTGGAAGGGACCCATAAGGATCATCAAGTCCAACTCCTGGCACCGCACAGGTCTACCCAAAAGTTTACACCATGTGACTAAGTGCACAGTCCAATAGCTTCTTAAATTCAGACAGGCTTGGTGTAGTGACTACTTCACTGGGGAGCCTGTTCCAGTGTGCGACCACCCTTTCGGTGAAGAACCTCTTCCTGATGTCCAGCCTAAACATCCCCTGCCTCAGCTTAACACCGTTCCCTCGGGTCCTGTCACTGGTGATAACAGAGAATAGGTCATCTGCCTCTCCACTCCCTCTCGCGAGGAAGTTGTAGACTGCGATGAGGTCCCCCCTCAGCCTACTCTTCTCCAGGCTGAACAGGCCCAGTGACTTCAGCCGCTCCTCATACGTCTTACCCTCTAGGCCCTTCACCATCTTCATCGCCCTCCTCTGGACACTTTCCAACAGTTTAATGTCCTTTTTGTACTGTGGTGCCCAGAACTGCACACAGTACTCGAGGTGAGGCCGCACCAGTGCAGAGTAGAGTGGGACAATCACTTCCCTCGACTGACTAGCAATGCCATGCTTGATGCATCCCAGGATACGGTTGGCCCTCCTGGCTGCCAGGGCACACTGATGGCTCATATTCAACTTGCAGTCAACCACAACCCCCAGATCCCTCTCTGCGGGGCTGCTCTCCAGCATCTTGTCACCCAGTCTGTACGTATAGCCAGGGTTGCCCTGTCCCAGGTGCAGGACCCGGCACTTGCTTTTGTTAAACTTCATGTGGCTGGTGATCGCCCAGCTCTCCAATCTGTCCAGATCTCTCTGCAAGGCCTTTCCACCCTCATCCGAGATCACAACTCCTCCAAGTTTGGTGTCGTTGGCAAATTTGCTCAAAACACCTTCTAGTCCTACATCCAAATCATTTATAAGAACATTGAAGAGGACTGGCCCTAAAACAGAGCCTTGAGGGACCCCACTAGTGACCATCCGCCAGCCAGTTTGGCCCCATTTACCACAACCCTTTGAGCCCTGCCCATCAGCCAATTGCTCACCCATCGTATGATGTTTTTGTTTAGCTCTATGCTGGACATTTTGTCCAGTAGGATCCTATGGGAAACCGTGTCAAAAGCTTTGGTGAAGTCCAAAATGATCACATCAGCTGGTCCTCCTTGATCGGCTAGATGGGTGATCTTATCATAAAAGGAAATCAAATTTGTTAGGCAGGACCTACCCCTCATGAACCCATGTTGGCTGGGACCAATGACTGCATTGTCCCCCAGGTGCGCTTCAATAACTTCAAGGATCATCCCCTCCATAATTTTACCAGGCACTAACGTGAGACTGACAGGCCTGTAATTGCTAGGGTCTTCTTTCTTACCCTTCTTGAAAATTGGCACAACATTTGCCAGCTTCCAGTCCAATGGGACCTCACCAGATTCCCAAGATCGTTGAAAAATAATTGAGAGAGGTCCCGCGATGATGTCAGCCAGCTCTTTAAGCCCCCTGGGATGAATCCCATCCGGATCCATGGACTTGTATGGATTTAGGTGGAGCAGCAAATCCCGCACACGTTCAGGGTCGGTTGGGAGTTTGTCATTCCCACCGTCATGGTCCTCCAGCTCAGGGCACCCTGGGTCCCAAAGCCCATCATCATTGTTGAAGACAGAGGCGAAGAAGGCATTAAACATCTCTGCTTTGCCTATGTCATTGTCTGTGAGGAGACCTTCCCCATCAAGTATCGGATCTATGCTTTCTTTGGTTCTCCTTTTTCTGTTCACATATCTAAAAAAAACTTTTTTATTGTCTCCCACAGTCATGGCCAGCTTCAACTCTAGTTGGGCTTTGGCCACATGAATTTTCTCCCTACAAACGCGAACAGCATCCCTGTATTCCTTCATGATCGCCTGACCCTCCTTCCAGCAGCCGTACACTTTTTTTCACCTAAGCTCCAGTAGAAGATCCCTGGTCAGCCAGGCTGGCCTTCTGCCCCGCTTGCCTGACTTTCGATATTTTGGAATTGCCTGATCTTGAGCTTTTAGGAGACAGTGCTTAAAGATGGACCAGCACTGATGGACACCAATGCCTTCAAAAGCAGTTTCCCAGGGGACCTTGCTGGCTAATTCCCTGAGCAGCCTGAAGTCTGCTTTCCCCACATCCAGGGCTGAAGTTTTGGTGGCAGTTTTCCTTCTGTCACCATAAATTCTAAACTCAACCACTTCATGGTCACTATGACCGAGACAGCCGCCAATTGCCACGTCTCCCACAAGACCCTCTCTGTTCTCCAGCAACAGATCTAGGAGGGCGCCATTCCTAGTTGGCTCCCTTAGCACCTGCACCAAGAAGTTATCATCTAGGTGCTTTATGAACCTCCTGGACTTGCTTGTGTCAGCCGTGTGGTGATCCCAGTTGACGTCTGGCAATTTAAAATCCCCCATTAGGACGAGGGGAGCCGATCTCGAGGCATCTCTTAGTTCTGCAAAGAATAATTCATCAGCGTTGTCGTCCTGGCCAGGTGGTTTGTAATAGACTCCCACAACGACATCCCCTTTATTTGTTCGTCCCTTAATCCTTACCCAGAGGCTCTCAACTTTGCCATCGCCAACTTGAAGTTCCACACAGTCCAGCCCATTCTTCACATACATCGCCACCCCACCACCTCGCCCACCCTGCCTGTCCCTCCTGAAGAGCCTGTAACCATCTATTGCAACACACCAGCCACAGGACTCATCCCACCAGGTTTCGCTTATGCCGATGATGTCGTAGCTGTGGGACTGGGCCAAGACTTCTAGCTCATCCATTTTATTCCTCATACTGCGTGCGTTTGTGTAGAAGCACTTCAAATGCGCCTCCCTACACGCAGCACCTTGTGTATCCAACCGAAGGGCCTCACTAGGACACAGTCCCTCTGATTCTAGCACACCATCCCTTAGCTCGTCACTGGCGTGCCTGGTTCTATCCCCTTCCCCCTTCGACTCTAGTTTAAAGCCCTATCTATCAGCCCAGCCAACTCCTGAGCAAAAATCCTTACCCCTCTCTGAGAGAGGCGCATCCCATCTGGTGCCAGCAGGCCTGGTGTCGCGTAGACCTTCCCGTGATCAAAAAACCCAAAATTCTGTCGGTTGCACCAGTCCCGAAGCCACGTGTTAATGTGACAAGTCTGCTTGTCCGCTTTGATCCCCCCTATCGGAAGGACAGAGGCAAACACAACCTGTGCCCCTGATCCTTTAAGTAGTCGCCCTAAAGCCCTAAAGTCCCTTTTGATCACTCTCGGACTTCTTGTTGCTACCTCATCATTACCAGCCTGAAAGACCAGTAGCGGGTAGTAGTCGGTGGGCTGTACCAGGCGCTTGACTTTCCTAGCGAAGTCTCTCACCCGAGCCCCAGGGAGGCAACAGACTTGCCTGTCGGTAGGGTCCATTCGGCATATTGGGCCCTCTGTCCCTTTCAAAAGGGAGTCCCCCATGACAATAACCCTTCTTTCTTTTTTGACAGATGATGTAGCAATGTGCGGGGTAGGTTGCCTTGCCTTAGGCACGTTCTCCAACTGGGATGGTCCCTCGTCTACTTCGTTTTTCTGACTGTCATATTCTAGACCGTCATACCTGTTACATCAGGGTAGATGGGAACGTGAGGTGGGCAGGGACAGGGATCGCCTACCACCCCGAACAGGAACCTGCCTCCATTCCCCCCCTTGGCTTAGGTCTCCTCTTGCTGCCTGGCGGGATGAGGGAACTTTTGTCTTCTGCGTAACAGGAGACACTTGTGCTGTGGCAGGCTCGTGAGTCTGTCTCAGAGAGGGCAGAGTACACCTCCACCAGTCAGTTTCCCTCTCTGACTACCTGATGCTCCTGAGCCTGCTCACCTCTTCCCGAAGCTCTGCTACCTGTTTGAACAGCTCTTCAACCTGGGCATACCTCCCACAGGCATACCCCTCCCCGCTGCTGTCAGATACCGACAGAAGACTTGGGCACACCCTGCAGCCCAAGACATGGACGGTTGTGTGTTTTCCCGAGCCCTCCGTCTGAGTAGCCACATTGGTGACTGTGGCTGGAGAGGCCGCAAGAGATGTGGAGGCCATGGTTTTCTGCCTGGTTGATACCATGGCCAGGTTCCTCGCAGGCAGGTTACAAGTACCGAAGGGAAAGACCACTGCAAAAGAGCGGTGAGGGGCCCTCCCTGCGCGAACTGCCGTGCAAACTGCTGCGCCACATCCTTCTGACATGCCACACCCTGTTTGCCCGCCCTGTTTGCCGTGCTCCTGGTCGCTCGTGCTCCCTAGGGGCTGCTTTTGAACGGCCGGGAAGGGGGCGCTGCTGGCTCTGCCTACACCTCGTCAGCCTGCCTCGCGAGGGCTGCCGGGTCCTGGCAGCTCCCTCGGCTGCTTCGAGTGGCCTCGATGCCGAAAAAAAAGCCCTGCCTGTCTTGATCCCCCGCTCTGCTGCAGAACGCGTCTGCCCTGGAGCCGATCGCCTCGGCAAGAATTTAATAATTCTGTGCTAATAAGAGTTTTTGTTGATGGGATAAAGGCATGCATGTCATTTTATTTTTTTCAGGATTCATGCAAAGACTTTGGACAGCACCTTTAATATTGAATGTGACAAACTACTGTTGCTGTTGTGTATTGCTGGCATGTGGTCTTATTGCATATATACTGTTATGTCTTACAATATATGTACAAAGAATAAAAAGTAACATATTTTTGGCTATTTGTCATAAATGTTCAATTTGCATTTCAAGTATGAACATTGGTTTCAAAAATATTTTGGATGTAATTTATATTTGAAGAAGCCAAAGTTTAGGGGTTGCTTAAGATCTACCATGCTCTACCTTCATAATTTTTCTCTGTAGAGGGAATGTTTTGATACTGGAAAATTACAGAAAGAATATGGACAAAAATTATTAACAAGATCTGTTCATAATCCATATGACATAAAAGAAGCACTTCCCAGAAGTCTGAAATCTAAAAAATGTTTTGAAGTTTATCCTCAATATCAACTGGAAATACAAAAATATTTTGTGACTTACTGGAGTGAAAAGCAGACTGCAATGTTTAAAATGAGTTTACTGTTGATTGCACCTTGCATCAGCACTATAATAGAAAGATCTGAACAACTCACAGATGGTGATTTGCAACATTAACAGAGATCCAAAAACTCACCAAATCAAATTTCAGCATGTCAATTGTATGATTAATGTCTGTAAAATTCACACTTACATGACAATCCTGAAAGATGTTTACTAAAGCTCCTTAAATTTCACAGAATGGACAAGTAAAACTCAGTGTAAATCTCACATACTGATGGTGTTTGTAATGTCATGCTCTGAACCAGAGACAAACTGACCCTGCATTTAGGTAATAGGGTAAATAGGACATTTCTAGGAGGTCCTTTCCAGCACTACTTTCTATGCTTTCCCTCCTGTTTATGCAGATGGAAATTTGGTGCCTCATTTTTAATCCGTGTTCCAAGGCCATTTAGGCACCAAATCATGGAATGACCCTTTGAGAAGGAACTTGGTCTGAGAACATTGCTTTATGGCATGCAAAGGGGGAAAGAAGATAAATAGTGACAGTACTGACTGACCGGAACGAACTGCTTCACCATTGAAAATCTTTGAAGAGTACCCATCACTTCAAGTTCTCAGATCAAAATATACTTCCTTTTTAAAAGGTATGCTTTTCTTGTAATAAAGTTCCTTATTCTTCAAGTTTTATTATTTTTAAATTGTAGGATTTTTTTGTTTTGTTTTGTTTTAAGAAATCACGGATAATAACAGATAATAATAGGAAAAAGTATACTTTCAGCTCAGAAGCATGGTGAGTAGTGATGTGAATTCTGTCTAATCTATTAAAGGTATCTCAAACTTAAAAGAAAATTACACCTATTTAGCTCAGCAAGTAATATAGATATAAGGAGTTACAGTCTGTGAGAAGTTAAGAAGCAACAACAAGTTGATGAAAAGTCCACTAAGATAAAAAGGAAACTTTCCCATTTTTCACTATTCTAGGTACCGACAGGAACACCTGTATAAGGCCATCCTACATAGAAAGATGAATGCATGCATTCAGAGTTTACAGAGTTGAATAAATGAAAATTGTAGGTTGCTTTTATACCTCTTTCTCACAGTCCATACATGGCTCTTTAGAGCAAATGATAACAAGGGTCTCCAGATCTGAAGGCAAGAGCAATGAGGTTAACATTTGGGTGCAGCCAACCTGGATCAGTGAGTCTTACAGACAAATAAGTACATAAGATCTGCAGGCAGCTATACCAGAAAGACTTATTTAGCCCTTAGTGGAAAAGAAATAGTTATTCCAGCCAGAAAATTAAACAAACCAACAAACAAAAACCACTACATTCTTAAATATTTCTGTAAGTTTAGCGCATATATTACTACCCAGTGGCTGGTGCATCATGAGATAATGAGGGAAGCCTTGGTACACTGTGAGATCTGGTATCAATATTCATTTCACTAAAGTTAGCTGAAATCCTGGCAAAAGTAGAACAGCTCCCTGATTTTGTACTGTTCTGAAAAGACAAAAAGAAAGTGGTCACAAAATGAAAAAACTTACTGTTTTGTAACCCTGAAGTCTCTGCTGATGGTTTTATGCCTGCAGTCTATCAGGTTGTTCCACTCAGTGACCAAGAGCATTTCAGTTTAACCACCTTTATGTTTCTGGATTACATATTATTGCACTTTTTCATCACTTACTACAGCTGAAGGCTGATAATATATGTGTGGATCTTGTATTTTTGTGAGTGCTTCATAGAGAAATATTCAATTTTATTCTGATAATGTATATTGTTCTCCCAAATATGAATTATTCCCTATTATTATAGAAATATTGATTTGATAGAACTATTGCAACCATAATACAGTATTGACATTGCTAGTAACAGGCCATAAGCTTTGTGCTGAATTTGCAAGACCTCAGGACTGATGCTTGTCAGATCTGTTCTATCCAAACTTCTGAGCTGTATACAACTTTGTTCTATTTGGCTTAATTGTGACAGCAATGTCTCTAATTGATGTATGGCTAATTTGTCTTCCTTTTGTTTACCCTTTTGTGGTACAGGCAAAGTTTTAGATAGATAGTAGTAAAACGAGTTATTCTAGGTAGAATGAGATATGACTCTAATATAATGATGCAGTGTGGAGAAATACGTGCCTGGCACTTGAGGAGACACAAGATGCAGGGTAGAGGAGAGCAGGCATAGGATGAGGCACAAGCTTGACCCCATTGGAGACCCCATAGCTATGAACAACTCACCAACTGTCAACTAAAGAAATGCAGACCTGGAGCCAGCGACAGCTAGTATTAGGGGTAACAAAGAGAAGAAATAATGTCTTTCACAATTAAAGGCACTGCATATAGTGAATTCAGGTGTCACATGGAGCTGGAAATCAGTAATGAATATTCAAAGGTGTAAGAACACATTAGCAAATGTCTAAAGGTGACCTCAATAGGTTTGTAGAGGGAAGAAAAAGCCATCAACATGAACATCATGTCTGACCCAGTGAAGGGCTCCAGCTACTGACAACCCACCACAACACTCCTAAACAGAGTGAAGCCACCAGAGATATGATGCAGAGGAGCAGGGGAAGAATGAGTATAAAAACAGGAAAAGGGGAGGGAACTAATAAACGTATAACAATTTTCACTACATAATTATTTTTTTTATTTTCCTGTAGCAATTAGATTTGTAGAAATACTGACTATACTCTTAAGATTTCGGTTATACTAACAGTAAATTTAATGGTTTTACTTGTACATAAGGTATGCTTCTACTTTGCCCATAAACAGGATTTTGAGTATAATACCGTATTACCTCAGGGTAATTCAAATGATTCACCAGTCATGGGCCTTAATTATGTTGTGCAGAAGTAAAGGATGCAGTCGTTCTAAATTGATTTCTTGTATGCCTCCACAATCTGTTGCCTATTATGATCTAGTCTAGTTTTGGGAAGCAACTTGTCAGTGCAGATACTTTTTCTCCCAGAGATGCTGTGTATCCACAGGATGACAAAACACTGTCAAGTTTAGAAAAGGATTGAGAAAAACACCAAGGGAGAAAAACAAGGAGATTAGGCTATATCCTTCTCAGGATTTCTGGAGAATTAGTATTTAGGAGACAGGCAAACAGATGTTAGGAGGATAGAAAGGGTTTTGGAGAAGATACAGTGTCCAGGGAGGTTAAAAAAACAAAACAAAACAAAACAAAACAAAAAAACAGGGAAAGCCATAAGAACAAACAAACAAAAAACAAACAAGCAAGCAAAGGAGGTTTGAAAGCAAAAATGTTTTACTAAAAAGTAGAGTAAAGCTCTTAATCCATTGGGAAAATTATAGGAAGATACGTTGTGTATAGAATGTTAACTTCCATATCTACGGTCTGGGCTTGTGGTGTTTATCATACTATTTAACTACTTGCACACCTCACCACCACTTTAGCCTGTGCCAGTTAGCATTGTCCCAAACAACAACATTTCAGAGAACAGAAAAGAAAAAGCATTGTTCCCAGTAGGTAGCGTGGATGAGGCTGCCCTGCTTGGATGATAGTTGGGAGAGAAAAGAGAGGCTGCGACATAGGAAGACAGGCTGTGCTCTCCCACATGGCCCCCTGGGCAGAGAAACAGCTTACGTCCATTTTGTATACTAGCATAGATGCAGCCTGACATGCCACCTGAGGCTATGGAGATGGAAAAGAAAAAGATTTTGTTTTGTGTTGTGTTCCTCAGAAGGACTGATGCCATAATGTATAGGATAATGGCTGTTTACGAAGATAACCAGGAAGACTGGTATACAGATGAAAGTTAAATTTGGTTTGCTGAAAGTTAAATTTGGCAAAGGTCACTCAGCAGTACTTCTCACAGAGCTAGGAGTAGATACTATTTGTTTCAATGATGAAAAACAAAACAAACAAACAACAATGACAACAAAACATTATATGCCCAGAGCAAGTTAAAGTTCTCAAAGATGGCCTTTTTCAAGGAGGACAGATCATGACATCATACAAACAAAATTGGATTTGCAGCTGTGTAACTTGGAACTGTATGTACCAGATCTGCTTCTGACAAGGAGACTGTTAAACAGACCTGGATAGTGAATATACCAGAGATATATTTGGAACTGCACCTATTAATGCACACATTAAAAAAAAATATATATATATATATTTAAAACATGTGATCATAGTGGTAGCTCTGAAAGTATTCCTTGATGGCCATAAGCTGCAAAACTAAGTTTATGCCATGTGTCCCAGTCTGGCCATGCGAATAAGTTTTAAATACAGCTTAACAAAGAGTTGAGCACCACAAAAGAGCTCTCCTGCATGTTTGATTTTCTTGCAGAGGTAGAAAAAAAGGTTCTGGGTGAAACTTCTCCACAAAATAAATCCTCTATATGTCAAACGTAGCAGATATGCATGAGGCCACTGAGAGTGGTAGAAAGCATTGGCAGAGGTGGGCCATTAGAGTGCTTTCACTTCAAAGTTCAAGCACAAGCTCTGAAAGTCTAATCACACACAGTCAGTCGTGTGCAGGGTACAGCAGATTAGAGCTCTATCACACACTGAACTGACTGTCTTGCATTTGGTACCAGAGCTAGTTCTGCCTCCCTTAGGTTGTCAATGGTCTCCTGGATCTCTGTGGCACAGTGGTGAGGAGCTTGTAGTCTTCTGGGTATCACTGCCATCTTGAGTACTTTAGAGAAAATCCACATCCTGGTTTTAGGATCAGCAAATTACTAGTGGTATTTTTGTGTTCCTGTAATTGTGTGAGTAATCCCACCAGAGTAAATACATTTCTTGTAAAATAAGTTTCATACTAGGCTCCTTGTTTGTATTCATTCCTCCTATTTTATTTTGTTTTTCTTCAGAGAGTACTGGGAAAATATGCATAAATGGTTTCATTTTTTTATGAACAATACTGCCTTCAAAAATAATATTTTGGTATAAAACTACATACAAAGGTTTTCAGCTCTAGACTTAGATTTTCAACTTGCTTTTGCTTGTCATTGTATAATATTATAATATAAAGTAATATCCATTATTCTATTAGCGGTACTGACTATAAAAATATTTTGTACATCAGAGTGTACAAAAAGGATTTTTGTACAAAAAGATTTTTTTTGACATCAGAAACACAATGTCAGATTAAGCTAATGCATAAAATTGTTCTTTTGTTAATTTAATTCCCTCCAATTTAATGAAGAACATAATATTTTTTAATTTAAAATCCAAGGTTTAATTTATATTTGTGAAAATGAAAATCAAAGTTAGTGAAGACATACATCAAAGAATTCATATGAGATTTCCAGAGACTAAAATAATCTATTCTTTTCCACTAGCAATCGAAATGGCTGCATTTATAGTTTAAACACTAAATATGCTGGTAAAATGCTGATCCAAAAGTACAATTAAAACCATTGAATATAAGAACCCCATTCTCATTGAACCTAACTTCAAGATTAATTTATTGCATGCATGACAAATTCCAACAATATCAGCAGCACTTTTCACCTCTCAGAAGTCTTTGTATGAAGGAAAAGCACCTTTCTAGAGTAATCAGTTCCCGTCTCGGTACCTCATCATGAAATTTAAACTGTTTCATTTTTGCAAATCTGTTTATTATGTACATCATTCCTACAGATTGAAATGGACTTTCAAAAGACTGACGTTCCCTTATATATATATATGTGTAGTCGAGATTCAACCACGTCAAAGTATTGTCATTATTTTCTTTCCTTAAATGAGCTTTGTTACATACTCTGGATGGTTCTATGAAAAGATCACCATAATGCTTCATATGTATTAGTGCATAACGTGATACTCCATAAACTGTCAATGATAAATTGACATTCCTAAATGGCAATTATTAGGTTGAAATGCTGTCTCATGTACTATTTCATTATCGCTGAAAGTAACTGTTTTTATGAGAAGTGAGAAGGAGAAATGAAATTTAGGTAAAGTTCTTTACAATTAAGTGCTCTATTTTGCTGACATGACCTAATGGAAATTAATATCTGTGAAAAACATATGAAAAGAACAAGTCAAATCATCCATATCAATGATGGCCAGAAAAACAAAACAAATTTTTCAGTCTTTGCATTCAAATTCTATGGCAGTCCAGAGGACAAATAATAAGAGATGCAATTGAAATAATAGGAATATCTGAAATGAAAAGTCAGACATTCCAGGCATCAATATAGTTAATTATTCTTTTGTTCTTTAGGAACAAAAGTCTACTGTGCTGCCAGATCTTGTAGTGTTTGATGCACCTTTCGTATGGAGGCTGGAAATACAGATTCGTCTGACATTTGTAATCATGATCAATGTGACAAAATGCAAAAAAAAAAAAAAAAAAAAAAAGTTAAATATTGTTTCATTATGAATGGTGTAGCCTTTTTTGTTGTTGTTGTTTGTTTCATTAGGAGTACAATCTTTAAATCTGTATTCAGATTTTTTAATATTTTATTTAAAATATTTTTCTATTTGTTCGTCATTTTTTCAAAGCATTTCTAAGACTAAGTTGTTCTCATTCTCATCTGGGGTTCCCAGGTGTTTATTTCTCACTGAAATATGAAGCTAATTGAATTTTATTTGAGGTTTATATGTATATATTGCTAAAACTCAGAAACTTGGATTAGTTCCTTTTTTTTTTTTTTTTTGAGAACACCTTCTACTTCTATTATATGCTTTGACTTGTTCAACCAGTTGTCCAGCAAAAGTGTTTTTTTTTTAGTACAAACGGAGAAACAGTTGATCCCAAATGTTCCTTGTTACAGAATCCCATAATTTGTATATAAAATTTATGTTGTCATTAAATTGTAAAACCCAAAGACTCATGCTTTAATTCTCAAACTAGCTAAAAGGAGGTTAACATCAGTGGCAATTGTACATCTTAATCCCCTAATCAGCTTTGGAAATCTAAATCCAAAAGTCATGCTGACAAAACAAATTAAGCAACAACCTGCCCATCCTTGTCATTTCCTAAAACCCAGAGAAAAGCTTGAGAAAAAGAAAAATGAAAGTAAAGGACATTCTTACACCTGAAGCTTAGCAGAGTAGATGCCAGATGGAGCAGCATGCTGTGGCTGATGCTGCATGTCGCTTCCCTGGAGCACGATGGTGGCAAACCCAAATTATCTGACCCAAGCGTTGGAAATTAAGCAGAGCCTAGCGGGAAGCCTTGCCCATGTTCCCCTATGGATTTGTGCTGGAAATGGAAATCAGACATACAGTCTGCCATTAAAACCTTCTGCTGATATGTTGATTCTTTTTTTTATTTTTTAATTTTTTTTCCAAACAAATCTTCAAAATCTGTCTGCTACATGTGATCTCAGCTATCAGTTATTCTGTCCTTAACTTTGTTAGGCTGTACACTTTGTAAGCTTTTAAAGCATCACAAAGACAAGCAGAATAGGAAGAGATGTTGATGTGTTTTAATTATACCACAGGCCCAAGTTGCCAAAACTATACTGGATTTTAACTAGAACAGTTAAATGCATTAGTTCAGTGTTGTCAGTAACATTTTATGTGTCATTTGTGTCTCTATTATGCATATCATTCAAATTAGAATCACAGATTATTTTCAATGTTATTGTCCACCAATATAGTATATTCTAACCACGTTAGTTACCTATGACTAGTAATTTTGCCACCTAAATTGTGTGTCTGTAGAGTAATTGAGTAATCATCAGTTGTTATTGCATCAAAGAAATAATAACTGCAGTCAGGGTGTAGAGGAGCTGTTTAAAGCCATTTCTTGATGACAAACATAGAATACACATTTTTGCTTTCTAGTTTTGGTGTTCCCATTTCGATGAATTTTCCCAAATTTGGTGTTCCCATTCCGTATAAACCTCAAGATGTAGATATTTATTCTGTGAAGAGTTTTTGTAACCTTCAGTCCCAAGGGGTTAGTTTTGCAACATTTCTAGGGCAGTGTGCCACTAATTCTGACATAACAGCAAACTTTTGTTGACAGAGTCAAGAAAGTTGCTTAGCCAACATCTCTCCTTGCCATTAAGGCATCTAGTGCAATTAATTTAATTCTGGAAAACTCTTTGGAATAACAATATGTATTGAATTTATTTGTTTGTCCAAAGCACGATATAATAAAAATGTGATTAGGAGTGTTCAGGCTTCACTTTTGTTTGTAGTGACATTATAAAGGATAGACCTATTCAGGTCACTTCAGTTGGTGGATTTATGTGTGTGGTCTCAGCAATATGGGCTTGTTAGAATCATGCTAAGCTCTGAATATTTGTTTACTGATTCATTCAGTTCTGAATATCACATCCTAAAGGAAAAATATATATATATTAGCTATGCAGAAAATGGCACAGATTCTTCTCTGGAACTACCTCACTTGTTTGCAAATACTTTTTCTGTATGACAAAAATTAAATCACATAGGTCGTATATGTACATAAGCATAAGAAAGTGAAGAAATGTTCACAATACAGACAGTGCTTGCGTATAGCATTTTGTTGATGTGAATCCTTGGAAATGGTGAAATGTGACAGACAAATAAAACCTGCCATGTAAATAAAGGATTGATCTTCTAGGTTACAGATTACTTGAACATATTACTGAAATGCAACAAGAACCATAAGGGCTTTCTAATTACTTTAGCATGTCCTGCAATTAGAGAGATGATGAAGGAAAAATATATAAATGAGATACAGAAGAAATATTTCAATAAGATACAGATAAATAATAGAGGTCACAGTACTGCTTGCTGTGTGACTATCTATCCTCTGTAATGAGCTTTTGTAAAGAATATATATATATTTAATTTTAGTCTTTACAACATATTGTCATAAAAACCCATCAGTCTCAGTGACTTAGAATCATAGAATCATAGAATATCCCGAGTTGGAAGGGACCCATAAGGATCATCTAGTCCAACTCTTGGCACCGCACAGGTCTGCCTTCACTTCTTTCAGTGAAAAATTCAAACTTATTGTCTTTACCTTTGAAGCACTACATAGCTATTTTGTGCTACCACCATCTTTTCCATAATCCATTTTCTGTTCATGTATTTCTTTTCATTAACACTTTTTCTACTTTGGTTAGATATTCAGACTCATAGAATAGTTTGGGTTGGAAGAGACCTTAAAGGTCACCTAGTTCCAACTGCCCTGCCATGGGCAGGGACACCTCCCACTAGATTGGATTGCTCAAAGCCTCATCCAACCTGGCCTTGAACACTTCCAAGGATGGGGCATCTACAGCTTCTCTGGGCAATCTGTGCCAGTGCCTCACCACCCTCTGCGTAAATAATATCTTCCTTATATCTAATCTAAATCTAACCTCTTTTAGCTTAAAGCCATTACATGTTGTCCTATCACTACATGCCCTTATAAAAAGCCCCTCTCCAGTTTTCTTGTTGCCCCCCTTTAGGTATCGAAAGGCCACTGTAAGGTCTCCCTGGAGCCTTCTCTTTTCCCAGACTGAACAACTCCAACTCCCTCAGCCTGTCTTCATAATAGAGGTGCTCCATCCCTTTGATCACCCTCGTGGCCCTCCTCCAGACATGCTCCAACAGGCCCATGCCCTTCTAATGTTGGGGGCCCCAGAGCTGAACACTGTACTCCAGGTGGGGTCTCTTGAGAGTGGAACGGGGGGGGGAGAATCACCTTCCTTAACCTGCTGGCCACGTTTCTTTCGATGCAGCCAAGGATACAGTTGGCTTTCTGGGCTGCAAGCACGCATTGCTGGGTCATATTGATCTTTTCAATCAGCACCCCCAAGTCCTTCTCCCCAAGGCTGCTCTCAATATATTCTCCATCTAGCCTGTATTTGTACTTAGGATTGCCCTGACCCAGGTGCAGGACCTTGTACTTGGCTTTGCTGAACTTCATGAGGTTCACATGGACCCACCTCTCAAGCCTGTCCAGGTCCCTCTGGATGGCATTCCTTCCCTCCAGCATGTTGATCACACTGCACAGCTTGGTGTCATTGGCAAACTTGCTGAGAGTGCACTCAATTTCACTGCCCATGTCACCAACAAAGACGTTAAACAGCATTGGTCCCAGTACCAACACCCAAGGAATGCCATTCATCACTCATTCTCTTACTCATATCTTTTTTAGTAAGTCAGAAAATGTCTTACAGGCTGACCTCCTCTGTGTCATAGAAGACTACATATCCAGCAGCTAACTCTATGTTATACCCAATCACTTATCCTTGACACGTGACAACTCCCTCCACTTTCTTGTTCAAAACCCTCTTCAACACCATCTCATTCCACTGTATTATTCTCAGTCCCAGTCCAATTCCATTAAAAGTGCTTTTTTTTTTTTTTTTTTTTGGCAGGAAGGGACCTGGAAATAAAATAAAATAATAAAATAAAATAAAATAAAATAAAATAAAATAAAATAAAATAAAATAAAAATAGTCTGTATGTTTTTATTTTTTTTTAATTTGAAAAAGAAATCATGAGATGCTGAATCAATGGGCACCTTCCCATAATCCATTATCAAATATTGTACAGTAGGAAAAAATACCTCGATTAAGGTATCTTAGTTTCATTATAACAAGTTCAAAGCACAGCAAGTGGACAAATTTCCAAATATTTCCAGTATGTATCAATTTTCTGGGCTCTGAATGGAAGATCACATGTTACAGAAAAAGTCTGGTAACTTCACTTTCAGGTGATGTCTAGACAGTAACATTATTAAAAATGTGATGCCAGGCTAAATCTGAAAAGGGGAAATTATTTACAAATCTGGCATTGAATAGTGGATTTCAAACATATATGGGAACACTTTCTTGAGGCTAGATCAAATTTCAAAGAGAAGTTTTGTTTTGTTTTACCGGAATTTTCTCTCTTTTTTTTTCTTTTTTTGAGAAAAGTTCTTTTTGAAGAATTCAGTCAATACAACAACAAATCCATTTAGAGCCCTCCAACCTCATAGACTCCCTCAAACACAGCTGTAGCCATAGTCTGATAAAGATAAATTACCCCCTTTTCCTCAGACTTTGGACAACTTATTGTGTGTGCATTAAGCGATACATAGGATTGCCTATTAACTCTCTAGCACCAAAACCTCTAACACAGTTCACCTGAATTATACACAAAGGGATAACTGAATTTAATCATATTTCCCGACTCGAATTCTATTTTCTGACTGGACAGTAGTTACCAGACACTATTATCCCAACTGCTGAAAATAAAAGCACACAAAACACTGTAGACAAAGTCAGGAATGTCATTCCATCAGTTACTAAAATACAAATTCTCAGAAACCTTTTATCATACAACTATCTGTACTAGAATAAGAATGTATTAACAAAGAAAATAACATACTTTTGAAGATGAGTAGGTCAGTAGTTCCCACCAATCAAAATAAATTATTTTCTTAGCATAATAGGAACAAAGAGATCATCACATGAAAGATATTTGAGGTTCAGGATACAGGGATTTGATTTTTCCAGTCTCTTCCTTTGCAAAGATCAGTGGAAACCCTAATGAATGGTTTATCAGTGTAATACTAATGTGAGAGAAGAATCAGGGATAGATACAGATTGCACTTCCTACAGTTTCCATATTATCAAGTATCTTACATATATTTATTGTTCAAGTCAAGTATTGTTCATGTTCAAGTATGTCAACTAAGCCTTCTTAATTAAAGCCCTAAAGATGTCCTGAAATTCCTAAACACTTACTACTGTTCAAAATACTACAAAGGTTATAGGGACATCCCATATTGTTCCTAGTCTAATGAGACACAGATAAAAAACTTAGAGTCTGTAGCTTTTACCATTAAAATGTCACCAACATTGACAATAATATTCATATATATATATATCATAGCAAAGTAACTTGTGAACTGTACACACCCAGGGGAGGGGGGGGGGGGGGTGTAATCTGACTCAAAAGGGAAAATTACAATGACTCAAGACCGTAAAATATTTTACAAAACGGTCAGTATCTAAGAGCCCACACCACTGATCTTATTCATTCTTGTTACTCTGGGTGAAACAATCTTCCCTTTTTACCGGACTAAACAGAGCTGTAGTAAAAACCTTGTGTGTTTGACAGATCCTAAGAGAACACCTATGCTCATGGTAACCTACATATCTTACTTGCCTGTGCCCGGGTGTGATACTTTTCTACTGACTTCTAAACTCATCACTGAAAAGGAGATTGTTCAGAGAATCTGCTTACATTGTCTTGGCATACGAAGAGTGAAAGAGTTGTTAGGATTGAGGAGTTAATTTACAGTAAGTGACATAAGATTGTGGGGCATAGATTAGTGACTTCTGAATAGAATTTGATTTTAAAACGCTTCTCAAATCCCAGATATTGAATATCTCTGAAGGATAATGAGTTATTTGTTACAGAATGACAGTGCAGAAAATGAAGCAGCCATTACATACGTGCTCAGCAATAGCTCTCAGACAATCTTGGTTATCAGTTTTATAGAGACAAGAGATGCTGCCCATGAGACTGCTATTATTTGCAACTCTTATCTGAAAATGCTTTTTATGAATTTTAGCATGCATTTGGGTAACAGCCAGAGAGCTTATTTTAAAATGTCACCTAAAGTACAGATAGCTCTATTGATAGTGTGCTACAGAATGTCACTTTGAGACTTGAACCTGTAACATTGTGTTGGAAGCAAAAATCATAAGAAATGAAACAGAGAAAACTTGGCAGCCTACTTAAAGACTTCTTATCTTTACTCAAATTGCTACAACAAAATGCATTGCTTCTTAAAGAGAAATGTCATTTCCAAACTTGGAATTAAAACATCTGATCTTTAGTCAGTTTAAATATCCAAGGGTTAAGGCTGTGTCTTGTTTGATAAACTTTTAGGAAAAATAGGAAATATTTGTTAATATTTCAAAACAGTAAATGGTTCTATAAATGTTGAATACAAATCTGAAAAGTGACCTTAGCTTTTTACCTTCCCATCTAACTCTGATTGCTAATATATATAGTTTCAGAACAGCAGTATTTCTTTAAGTAATGAACTGCCAATGCAGGAACTATTTCTACCAAGTTGAGTGACAAAAAAATAATAATAATAAAAAAAAATTGGATAATGTCTTACTGTATGTGAATTAAAGGCAAACATCACTAATTCAGAGCCAGAAATTCACGCACATTTCATATAAAATATAGATAACGTTTTTTGCACTTCTTTTTTTCTAGTTTGTCCTAGAGCTCAGAGCACTTACCTTTTTGTTTTCTTTAGTAGACTTAAATAAACAAGGAACTAACGTAATGCGTATTATCCTTATTATCCCCTATTCTGTAGTAGAAGATCTAATAGGCAGTAAACACTTCTGTCATTAGCAACATAAGTCTTGCATGTATTAGAGACTACAATAAGATTTCACCTTATCCTTTTTGCGATTGACATGTGTTTATGCAGAACTTAATTCATCCATCATAGTAATTAAAATAAAATAAAATAAATAAAATAAAATTACTATGGCAAAACACATAGTAATACTTTGGCATAGTTCACGCCTCTATGTAAAAGGAAAAGTTTACCCATGACAGCTATACCAGCTGTGCTAGAAAAAGACACCTTCCAGCTGACAATGCTATGTTACCAAACTCCTGTGGGCACAATAGCACTGTAGAGTTTGTTCTTGATGGTTCTGTTGAGGTCTTATGTGAGAGTGTAATTTTGATGAATTTTGCAGTATCTAACTTTCAAAGCTGTGTTAGAAACTGCTAGACAAGCTATTATTCCATCTTTTTTTTTTTTAGTTTGTTCATTGATCTTTTCCTGAAATATATATTTCACATTTATCTTTAATAATAAATAAAGCTATGCATTTAAGAATATACAGAATTTTTTGTTGTAGAAATAAAGAGTGATAACATATCATTCTGTAGAAATTATCCTTTCTCTTTCACTACTCACTCCCATAAGGATAGATGGCACCCAGGGATTACATTTTTTTCATATGTAATTCACCCTTTCTTCTAAATAAAGGGTTTCTTTAAATACAGAAAGAAGTTATTTGGCATCCTATCAAGCTTATAAAAGGACTGAAATCAGTAGTAGTCTGATACCCTAAACACAATGTTTAGTTTAGTGCAACTAGCTATCCAGCCAGGTACTTCATTTTAGTATCTAATGTATTGCATGTTTGATACAACCTCATACCTGTTCAGTAATATATTCTGATTATCCAAATATTTTTTTCCAGTTCTAAAAAGTAACACTGATGTTTGCAAAGAGGGTTGACAGTGGCATATACATCTTGACACAAAACAATAATTTACAATGCTTGTGATGTTCTTGACAGCCTCTTTCTGTTAAATAATAAAAAGTACATCAAGAAATTTTACATTAAAATGCTGAAACCCCTCAAGCTAAAAGATCTGCTGGGTAAACAATGTGCCAGAGTGAAATATATATACTACCATACATACATCTTGTGAGGCAGTAGTCATAACCTTCGTTCTCTTTGAACATATAGAGGTTTCTCTTGGAAATGTGATTTGTTCTAAATACAAAATCCTACTTTTAAACGTTTAATTTAGTTTCACATGAATTTCTTCATCATCATAGATTCCTAATGGACAACTTTTGAAACTAAAATCCTCTCCACCATTACATGTACTAGCTGTGGAGGACAAGGGTGTTTTCAATCTCTCTATCATTCACCACTTAGGGAATCCATTATTGCTCAGCAAACAACACACACCTCTAAACGATTTCCTCAAGGTCTTCACTGCAGAAGGGATTTCATGATCCAGGTGTGGTTAATGTAAGTCTGAAAATAGAAAGGAGATGCATGTATCAGCATAATACTGCACCTCATCTAAACTGCCTTTCAGAGGGATAGCTTGGTAGCTAGAACCCTCCAGCACAGGGGTCTGTATTTTCTGTGTTCTGTCCCAGTGTTTCTGCACAATTTTGACGCATGTTTTGTCAACCAACAATTACTCTGAACCTTACTCAGGACTGTTTATGCTGGGCTCTTTTACATATTATGAACATGCCTTCAGCCAATAGACATAAGAATTAGGGCAAAATATTGTGTTAATTTTATTTTGACCCAATTCTTTGACTACCCATATTGGTATAATAACATGACAGATTTATTTCACATGAGTCACCAAGCACTTTTCAAGTAGCTGTAACTTTCTAACACTACTGATCTGAGGAAATTCTTAATTTAATTAGGCCTCTGTTAGAGAAATATAAATGACTGAAGTTGGAGATGAGTAACCATTAATTCAAACTTAATCTATGAGAACACATTCTGGACTAATATTCATCCTGTTCAGGATGAAACTAAAGTGGACTGCTATCATCACTGCAAACTTATATTAGAAATGAACAGATGGTATCAGTGATTAATGTTCCTTTTTGTGTGTGTGTGTGTGTGTGTGTGTGTGTGTGTGTGACCTAATAATGAGCAAGGATATGTTTCATGTATTTGATTTCTTTCTGTTAATTTTCCTGCAATTCTAGGATTTACCTTCATTACTTTGTTTGAACCTCTGTTCTCTTTAAAGGCACTGCTCCTCGATTTCCTCAGTCCAGGTCTGGTTTTGCTGTAAAGCGATCATTTCAGCATCACAACTGAAGGCACTTTTTAATAGAAACTGTTACCAAAAAGGAGTACATGTATAAGTGAATCTTTATCAAATCAAAGCTCTATGTATTGATCTAGAAGAATGTTCTTCCTGAAGCTCCTTGAATCAATCCACAAAGTGAATTTATAGAAGGAACAAATATTTGACAGAAATAAAATATCTGAGGAAAATACATTAATCAAACATGGTTTAAGTAAGTCCTCGTCCCTTCTCCACCTAAACACATAAAATAAATCAAATGTTTTAAATAGGTTTGTGTTTTGCAGACCAGTTAATAATTAGCCAAGCAAAATGCATGCTTAACACTGACATATCTACTGCATTTTTTAATAAAATAGAGAATATCCCCAGAGGAATAAGAAATTAATGTAGGAACAGATGAAAAAGGTAAAAAACAAATATTAAACCACTCTGACCGATACAGAATTGAGAGAAAAAAATTAAAAAGGTCAACTTACCTTTGCTTTTCTCCCACTGGATTGTCATGTTGATCAATTGTTTTTCATCATTTCCAGTCAAATGGCTTTTTAAGTTACCATAAGTCAAAATTAAATAATATATCCTTTAACGTAAAAAGAAAAGAAAGTGAAATACATTAAATGTAGTTATAAGTGAGAAATTTTAGTGTGATACTGCTTGACAGACACTTGTGTATAATGTATGTCACTTAACATGTTTCAGTTTAACATACAACTATATTCAGACCTTTTTTTTTCAGAGAAAAGTGAGTTATGCTTCACTTTAATGAGACTATTCTCTTGTTGGCATGATTTCATCCTTGATTAATAAATGAACATTTTCTTCCACTTCTGAGAAAAGAGACATTAAAAAAAAAAAAAAAAAAAAAAAAAAAAGAAAACACCCTTCAGAAAAAAAGTGACGTTCTTTTGTTCAATTTCTTTGTATTACATAAAACAGTTTGGCTATGAACTTAAAAGAGTCCTTGTGCACCAGACTGCAAGAAATATAGAGGGTAACATGTATCCAGTTCCTAGATTTAGTTTCTGAAAAGAAAAAGAAAAAAGTAAGCATGGAAATATTTATATAGTTTTTCTCCATTAAAACACCATAAGGACAGACAAATAAATAGATAAAGCCTAAATTCCCTTTCTTTTTGCCATCTCCCATGGCAATTATAGCAACAGAGTTTTTTGTGTGCACATGAACAAATTGCTTGTAAACATGATTATTTTGAGTACCAATCAATATGTGATACTATTTTGGAGCTAGTGTGAAAGAAAGGAAGATTGAGCTTTAGTAGAATTTTATATTTAAGATGTTTTTACTCTGCAAAAGTATATAGAATAATCATAATGTAAGAAAAAAAAGTGGAGCTTGTAAATAAATAATCTATTTTCAAAAGCCACGAAGCCTACTGTAAATAGGCTTGTTTTATAAATAAATAAATAAATAAATAATAAGTTCTGAAAAAAGTTTAAAAAAAGAATTTACCATTTTTCTTCTTTTCCTTATCTTCACTGTCAGTTATTTTAATTTGAAAAATAGAAGACATGTTGGACAAAAGAGGCACAAGAAGAGAATGAGAAACCAGGGGAAAAAAAACATGAAAGAATGTTTCCTTCTCTTTTAAATTTGACTAAACTGGTACAATTTTAGGAACCTATAAAATGCATATTTCTAGTTATTGAATGAAATTCTGGGAGACCCAGATACTTTTTGGACATGTACTCCTACAGAGGGTAGTGTAATTATACTGCTACACAGAAAAGTAGATGTATCTCTTTACAGCAAATACAACAGTGTAAATTTTTTAAGTATACATAAATCCTTACAAGATAGTCTTATCAAATACATTTCTTGTTTGGTTGGTTGTCTTGCTTTGTTTTTATAAATTAATTTCACATTCAGGAATTTAAAAAAATACATATATTATTTATGTATTTTTAAACACCAGATTTTTATTACTATTATTTTTTTCTGTGAAATTTTCCTTCCAGACCATTAAGATGGTTCTTTCAGCTTTGAATATTGCTAGAAAAGGAGCTACAAAAGTAATCTGGATATTGAAGTGTAATTGTAGTGGTTTTACTCAGGTGGGCTCTACCACAACTGCTTTCTCACTCCCCCTCCTCAAAGGGAAAGGGGGAGAAAATACAGAAGAAAATATTTTTGGGAGAAAATATTCTTCCCAAACTGAACCTACATGGACTGCCATGGGCTGCAGCTCCGGCCCGGGGCCTGTTCCTGCGGGGGCTCTCCATGGGCTGCAGCCTTCTCCAGGCCACATCCACCTGCTCCACTGGGGGCTCCTCCACGGGCTGCAGCATGGAGATCTGCTCCATGTGGGACCCATGGGCTGCAGGGGGACAGCCTGCTCCACCAGGGGCCTCTCCACAGGCCGCAGGGGAACTTCTGTTGCAGTGCCTGGAGCACCTCCTGCCCTCCTTCTGCACTGACCTTGGTGTCTTCACTGTTGGTCTGCACTCCTCACTCTCCCAGGTGCTGTTGTGCAGCAGTTTTTTTTTTATTATTATTATTTTTATTTTATTCCCTTTCTTAAACCTGCTCTCACAGAGGTGCAAACAACATCTCTTATTGGCTTGGCTCCAGGCAGCAGTGAGTCCCTTTTGGAGCTGGCTGAAACTGACCCTTATCTAACATGGGGCAGCTTCTGGACGCTTCTCACAGAGGACACCTTTGCAGCCCTCTGCTACCAAAACCTTGCCACATAAACCCACTATACGCAAATAGAAAATTTCATAAGGTCACTAGTGAGAACTTATATTGCACCTCTCAATCACATAGCACAAAATTCAGAGCTCAGGGGAAAAGGGTATTTGTTCTTCCTTGTTCTTGCCAGACAATACCTCACCATGATTTAGAGAGTAGTGGGGACAGTTTTGCAATATTGAAACCAGTCTCAGCCCTTCAGTAGGAGCTATGGTTCTGTTGAAAATCTTTGCAGTTCTATATACTGTAAATTTAGTTCCAGATTTGTCTTTCCTTGGCTTTTCCCTCAGCAGGTAACCTTCTTTGGTGACTGTGTCTTAAATGTTCTGTAATGGTTATACTGTCATTATTCTGCTTCAAGAAGGAGCCTAAAATTCAGCATTTTATCAGAGCTACCTCTCTGCTTCATTAAAAATTAGGTAGGGGCAGGGGAACCAGCTGCCAGTTTTCCCTGAATACTAAGCAAATTAGCTTAAACTCAATTTATATATAGATCACATTTAAGATATCATCGAAATTATCTGGCAATGAAAATATGACAGAATCACAGAATCACAGAATCATCTAGGTTGGAAGAGACCTCCAAGATCACTGAGTCCAACCTCTGACCTAGCACTAAGTCCTCCACTAAACCATATCACTAAGCTCTACATCTAAACATCTTTTAAAGACTACCACTTGTATCACTACCATTAGGTTAGGTGAGATACATACATACTGCCAAGACAGTTTATGTTGTAAGTATGGGGAAGCCAGGTACTGCATCATGATCATAGACTCATCTTAAAATGTCTTGGGTTGGAAGAGACCTTAAAGACCACCTAGTTCCAACCTTCCTGCCACAGGCAGGGATGTCTCCCACTAAATGATGCAACAAGGGCCCTCTCTTGGTGAGAGAGAAAAAGAGTTTTGATATTTAAAGTTTGATATGCATTTATAGTCAAGCTTATCTCACATCCTACATGATGTTTTATGATGTTCTGGCCCTTTGCAAATGTCAAAGTGAAGATCTCGTCTAATTTCCTAGAGTATCTGCTTGTTAATACGTAGCAACTATTTTATGACACCTAAAGTAAGATACATCAAACAACCTGTTGATGAAGAAAACATCTTATGTGTGGGCTTCATTTGTGAAAAAAAGGTAAATCTAGGGCACAATTCTTCTCTTTTCATATACTTGATTATATCTACTTTACTTAAATGTGCCTGCTTTTCTTTTGACAGAAGGTAACTAGTCCAAATGTAGATATCTATGTCACAGACACCTCCAGCCTGATGAATCCATCTCCACAGAAATTATCTATAAATAATTTAAAGGCAATTACACAAGAGACAGTAATATTCTGATATTATTCACTGTCTGAAGGTTAGGCTATTTTTATATTTCATTCTGTGATTTTTCCTGACTTTGCCAGCAATCTGCCAGAGACCAACAAGAAAACGGTTAAGTTAAAATGCAAAAGAGCTGCATCAAAGTGTCATAAAGGTGTTAGGTGTGATGTTGAATATCACAGAATAGTATCTATCTATCTATCATCTATTTAATCTCTCTATTATTTATTTAATGTATATATCTATCTATCTATATGTCCATGTCCATCTATCTATATCTATATCTAATCTATATCTATATCATCTATATCTATATCTAATCTATATCTATCTGTATCTATATCTAATCTATCTACCTATATCTATATCTAATCTATATCTATATCATCTATCTATCTCTATCTAATCTATATCTATCTCTACACCTATATCTGTATCTACATCTATATCTATTTCTATATCTATCTCTATCTATACCTATATCTATATCTAGCTATACTTTTATCATCAATATCTATATCTATCTATATCTATCTATATCTAATCTGTATAGATTCATAGAATATCCCGAGTTGGAAGGGACCCATAAGGATCATCAAGTCCAACTCCTGGCACCGCACAGGTCTACCCAAAAGTTTACACCATGTGACTAAGTGCACAGTCCAATAGCTTCTTAAATTCAGACAGGCTTGGTGTAGTGACTACTTCACTGGGGAGCCTGTTCCAGTGTGCGACCACCCTTTCGGTGAAGAACCTCTTCCTGATGTCCAGCCTAAACATCCCCTGCCTCAGCTTAACACCGTTCCCTCGGGTCCTGTCACTGGTGATAACAGAGAATAGGTCATCTGCCTCTCCACTCCCTCTCGCGAGGAAGTTGTAGACTGCGATGAGGTCCCCCCTCAGCCTACTCTTCTCCAGGCTGAACAGGCCCAGTGACTTCAGCCGCTCCTCATACGTCTTACCCTCTAGGCCCTTCACCATCTTCATCGCCCTCCTCTGGACACTTTCCAACAGTTTAATGTCCTTTTTGTACTGTGGTGCCCAGAACTGCACACAGTACTCGAGGTGAGGCCGCACCAGTGCAGAGTAGAGTGGGACAATCACTTCCCTCGACTGACTAGCAATGCCATGCTTGATGCATCCCAGGATACGGTTGGCCCTCCTGGCTGCCAGGGCACACTGATGGCTCATATTCAACTTGCAGTCAACCACAACCCCCAGATCCCTCTCTGCGGGGCTGCTCTCCAGCATCTTGTCACCCAGTCTGTACGTATAGCCAGGGTTGCCCTGTCCCAGGTGCAGGACCCGGCACTTGCTTTTGTTAAACTTCATGTGGCTGGTGATCGCCCAGCTCTCCAATCTGTCCAGATCTCTCTGCAAGGCCTTTCCACCCTCATCCGAGATCACAACTCCTCCAAGTTTGGTGTCGTTGGCAAATTTGCTCAAAACACCTTCTAGTCCTACATCCAAATCATTTATAAGAACATTGAAGAGGACTGGCCCTAAAACAGAGCCTTGAGGGACCCCACTAGTGACCATCCGCCAGCCAGTTTGGCCCCATTTACCACAACCCTTTGAGCCCTGCCCATCAGCCAATTGCTCACCCATCGTATGATGTTTTTGTTTAGCTCTATGCTGGACATTTTGTCCAGTAGGATCCTATGGGAAACCGTGTCAAAAGCTTTGGTGAAGTCCAAAATGATCACATCAGCTGGTCCTCCTTGATCGGCTAGATGGGTGATCTTATCATAAAAGGAAATCAAATTTGTTAGGCAGGACCTACCCCTCATGAACCCATGTTGGCTGGGACCAATGACTGCATTGTCCCCCAGGTGCGCTTCAATAACTTCAAGGATCATCCCCTCCATAATTTTACCAGGCACTAACGTGAGACTGACAGGCCTGTAATTGCTAGGGTCTTCTTTCTTACCCTTCTTGAAAATTGGCACAACATTTGCCAGCTTCCAGTCCAATGGGACCTCACCAGATTCCCAAGATCGTTGAAAAATAATTGAGAGAGGTCCCGCGATGATGTCAGCCAGCTCTTTAAGCCCCCTGGGATGAATCCCATCCGGATCCATGGACTTGTATGGATTTAGGTGGAGCAGCAAATCCCGCACACGTTCAGGGTCGGTTGGGAGTTTGTCATTCCCACCGTCATGGTCCTCCAGCTCAGGGCACCCTGGGTCCCAAAGCCCATCATCATTGTTGAAGACAGAGGCGAAGAAGGCATTAAACATCTCTGCTTTGCCTATGTCATTGTCTGTGAGGAGACCTTCCCCATCAAGTATCGGATCTATGCTTTCTTTGGTTCTCCTTTTTCTGTTCACATATCTAAAAAAAACTTTTTTATTGTCTCCCACAGTCATGGCCAGCTTCAACTCTAGTTGGGCTTTGGCCACATGAATTTTCTCCCTACAAACGCGAACAGCATCCCTGTATTCCTTCATGATCGCCTGACCCTCCTTCCAGCAGCCGTACACTTTTTTTCACCTAAGCTCCAGTAGAAGATCCCTGGTCAGCCAGGCTGGCCTTCTGCCCCGCTTGCCTGACTTTCGATATTTTGGAATTGCCTGATCTTGAGCTTTTAGGAGACAGTGCTTAAAGATGGACCAGCACTGATGGACACCAATGCCTTCAAAAGCAGTTTCCCAGGGGACCTTGCTGGCTAATTCCCTGAGCAGCCTGAAGTCTGCTTTCCCCACATCCAGGGCTGAAGTTTTGGTGGCAGTTTTCCTTCTGTCACCATAAATTCTAAACTCAACCACTTCATGGTCACTATGACCGAGACAGCCGCCAATTGCCACGTCTCCCACAAGACCCTCTCTGTTCTCCAGCAACAGATCTAGGAGGGCGCCATTCCTAGTTGGCTCCCTTAGCACCTGCACCAAGAAGTTATCATCTAGGTGCTTTATGAACCTCCTGGACTTGCTTGTGTCAGCCGTGTGGTGATCCCAGTTGACGTCTGGCAATTTAAAATCCCCCATTAGGACGAGGGGAGCCGATCTCGAGGCATCTCTTAGTTCTGCAAAGAATAATTCATCAGCGTTGTCGTCCTGGCCAGGTGGTTTGTAATAGACTCCCACAACGACATCCCCTTTATTTGTTCGTCCCTTAATCCTTACCCAGAGGCTCTCAACTTTGCCATCGCCAACTTGAAGTTCCACACAGTCCAGCCCATTCTTCACATACATCGCCACCCCACCACCTCGCCCACCCTGCCTGTCCCTCCTGAAGAGCCTGTAACCATCTATTGCAACACACCAGCCACAGGACTCATCCCACCAGGTTTCGCTTATGCCGATGATGTCGTAGCTGTGGGACTGGGCCAAGACTTCTAGCTCATCCATTTTATTCCTCATACTGCGTGCGTTTGTGTAGAAGCACTTCAAATGCGCCTCCCTACACGCAGCACCTTGTGTATCCAACCGAAGGGCCTCACTAGGACACAGTCCCTCTGATTCTAGCACACCATCCCTTAGCTCGTCACTGGCGTGCCTGGTTCTATCCCCTTCCCCCTTCGACTCTAGTTTAAAGCCCTATCTATCAGCCCAGCCAACTCCTGAGCAAAAATCCTTACCCCTCTCTGAGAGAGGCGCATCCCATCTGGTGCCAGCAGGCCTGGTGTCGCGTAGACCTTCCCGTGATCAAAAAACCCAAAATTCTGTCGGTTGCACCAGTCCCGAAGCCACGTGTTAATGTGACAAGTCTGCTTGTCCGCTTTGATCCCCCCTATCGGAAGGACAGAGGCAAACACAACCTGTGCCCCTGATCCTTTAAGTAGTCGCCCTAAAGCCCTAAAGTCCCTTTTGATCACTCTCGGACTTCTTGTTGCTATCTCATCATTACCAGCCTGAAAGACCAGTAGCGGGTAGTAGTCGGTGGGCTGTACCAGGCGCTTGACTTTCCTAGCGAAGTCTCTCACCCGAGCCCCAGGGAGGCAACAGACTTGCCTGTCGGTAGGGTCCATTCGGCATATTGGGCCCTCTGTCCCTTTCAAAAGGGAGTCCCCCATGACAATAACCCTTCTTTCTTTTTTGACAGATGATGTAGCAATGTGCGGGGTAGGTTGCCTTGCCTTAGGCACGTTCTCCAACTGGGATGGTCCCTCGTCTACTTCGTTTTTCTGACTGTCATATTCTAGACCGTCATACCTGTTACATCAGGGTAGATGGGAACGTGAGGTGGGCAGGGACAGGGATCGCCTACCACCCCGAACAGGAACCTGCCTCCATTCCCCCCCTTGGCTTAGGTCTCCTCTTGCTGCCTGGCGGGATGAGGGAACTTTTGTCTTCTGCGTAACAGGAGACACTTGTGTTGTGGCAGGCTCGTGAGTCTGTCTCAGAGAGGGCAGAGTACACCTCCACCAGTCAGTTTCCCTCTCTGACTACCTGATGCTCCTGAGCCTGCTCACCTCTTCCCGAAGCTCTGCTACCTGTTTGAACAGCTCTTCAACCTGGGCATACCTCCCACAGGCATACCCCTCCCCGCTGCTGTCAGATACCGACAGAAGACTTGGGCACACCCTGCAGCCCAAGACATGGACGGTTGTGTGTTTTCCCGAGCCCTCCATCTGAGTAGCCACATTGGTGACTGTGGCTGGAGAGGCCGCAAGAGATGTGGAGGCCATGGTTTTCTGCCTGGTTGATACCATGGCCAGGTTCCTCGCAGGCAGGTTACAGGTACCGAAGGGAAAGACCACTGCAAAAGACCGGCGAGGTACCCTCCCTGCTCGCCCTGCCTGCGTGCACCGCCGTGCAAACTGCCGCGCCCCGCCCTGTTTGCCCGCCCTGGTCGCTTGTGCTCCCTAGGGGCTGCTTTTGAACGGCCGGGGAGGGGGCACTGCTGGCTCCGCCTACGCCTCGTCAGCCTGCCTCGCGCGGGCTGACGGGTCCTAGCGGCTCCCTCGAGTGGCCTCGATGCCGAAAAGTTCTGCCTGTCCCGATCCCCCGCTCCTCTGCAGAACGCGTCTCCCCCGGAGCTGATCGCCTCAGCAAATGGAGCCGATCGCCTCGGCAAGAAGCGATATATAATCTATATCTATATCTATATGTGATCTATATCTGTATCTATCTATATCTAATCTATCTATATCATCTATCTCCTTCCCAAATACAGAGAATAACTTAAACAAAATTTCAGAAACCTTTGCTTATTTATCTGGAATATTGGAGGTTCATTATGCCATTTTGTAGTATAAGCTTTAAAAAATGAACGGGGTCTAGTCTAAGGGAACCAAGGCTCGATGCGTTGATTTCTCTTGTGTTCCCACTGACCTGTTGGTGATTATCTGTCTAATCAAAACTGAATTATTAGGGGGAAAAATCATTCCAAAGAGGTGAACACAACTTAAATATTAGTTAACCATAAATAAGTCAGTACTTCTAATTAGGCACCTGCAGATTCTATCAGCATTTTATGTTTGTGGTTATTAGAGTTAAGATTGCTAAATACATGCGGACTCTGTTATTAATAGTAATGAGGCTGATCTCTCTGTAGTACTGATTATATTTTGTGCGCATTCCAAAGACATATAAAAAGAATAAAAATTCCCCACTGAAAAGATTTGCAGTCTAACTTGACAGAATAAACAAGGACGAAAAATGTTGAACATCTTAAGCCAGCAGAAAATAAATAAGATATGCATGAATATCATTAGTTCCACAAACATCTCATTCTTTGTTGATGCCTCAGTTTTTGAATGCATTTAGTACTTTAGTTAGTTTGCCTGTGAGTTAGTAAGATTTCTCTCTGTCTACTTGTGTAGCTGAATATTTGCAATTATTTACAGGAACTGTTATTAATGGTTCCCAGGCTTGCATTATGGAACCACTTTTGCAACACGGGTTCTATTTCCATCAATATTGTTATTTTAAATATGCTGTTATGAATAAATAAATTTATACAAGACAAGAAATCAAATTTATAACCAATATGACTCCACATATTTCATGACCTCTAACGTGGAACTGCTGGTTCAAGTCATGAATTCACAGAGCATATCTAGGCATTCAAGAGAGCTATGCATTAAAGATCTGCACTTCAAAAGAGGTATCGCCAGAAAAACTCTGTCTATAGTATTTTGTTCATCTAATCCAAGAAGTGCTTTTGTGCTCAGAAGGGAAAGAGGTACATTTCTCCAACAAATGAAATGCATTTTATTATCTCTGTGCAGAATAAAGATCTAAGTCCCATCACTAACAACTTCAGCACGTCCTTTCTTGCAGTCTTCAGCTACCCTTAAGATATGATAAAAGTGAGAAGCAAAATGTTCAGAAACTGTTAGTTTGTGTACTTTATGCATTAACTGAACTCATCTTTCTTGTCTATTTCTTCCAATATGAGACTATGCATATAGACCACTACACAAGTGATAACTTCTGAATTAAGAATGCAATTTCACTTGGCATTCAACATCCCTCTGTATCAGTTAGTGAACAAAGAAGAGAAAAGACAGTTTGTCTCCAACATCACAGGATGGGATTCAACTGTTCCCTTTAAATCTCTACATTGTAGGTGTTACTGTAGGAGACAGTTTCCAATAAAGGCATAGATTAGTTAATCAAATATATTTAATGTGAGTAAATTACTCAGGAGAGTAATTTATCTCTTCATAATTAGGTAGGCAAGTATAGATTCAGTTGAAAGAATATTTATATGTTTTGAGATACTCTATGGTATGTAAGATTTCTCAGCACATCATTACAGGTTGGTGTTACAAGTTAGGACCTATAGGAGACTTGTCCATTTCTGGACCAACAGCTGGATAACAAGTTTGACACTGCATTGTATTATGTGTCTTTTCAGCACAACAACAACAACAAAACGTGGAACTAAAGAGATATGCAAGGTAAAACAAGAAACAAGAAAGTAATGAGAGAAACCAGCTGTAATTCACTGTTTTATTTTATTTTTTAATTTTATTACTATTATTTGCAGGCATAATAAAGAGGGGATGTTTGAAGAATGCTTGATTTAATTTCCTTTAACAAGTTCATATACATCTGTTGTCTAATAAAAAGCCTTTGAACACAACTTTTGGTCTGAGAGTGGTCATTAGTTGCAGGAAACTAGCCAATCTTGGGAGATTTGTGTGAATATATAAATCCTCATGGGTTATTATAACCAAAGTCAAAACAACGGTCATCAGCCTTAATTTGGAATTTAGATTCTTCTGAGAGAGCTTCAATATCCATTTCAAATAATCAGCAATTGATTCACTCAACAGTGTGATCAGAGCTACAGATATTATGCTCCAGTAATCCAGGTCTTGGCTATGGATATGCAAGAAAAACATTAAACTGTTTTTCTTTGTTGTTTGTTTGTTTTGTTTTTACTTTTCCTTTGGCATAATCCTCTGATTTAAAGCATTTGTGTGCATTCTGTTCTGAAGCATTGTCCACAGAAACTGGCAATTTTTGAGGGGTATCAAGCCAAGCCAAGAATAATTATAAAGGGATTTGCTACAAGTAAAAACAGAAAAGTCCTAGGTTTGTAAGAAGGAATGTTTTAATAGGAAGATTAAGGGGAGGAAGAGCATTTCCTGTTAGAAAGCAACAGTACATTAAACCTGTATGTACTTCAAGTGCCTTTACAGGAATGGTCAAAGATAGGCCCATGCAAACTGTTTATATTTTCCATTATAAATACCCATTGATTTTAAAAATACCGGTAAAAGAAAACAAAACAACAACAACAACAAACAACAACACCATCAAAAACAATAATTAAGAAGCTTTATGGACAAGCAGCAAAACGTGTTCTTTTTAAAATATTGTTCTGAACTGCTGTACTACTTCCCCACAAAGCCTCCCCAATAATCTGATATGCTTCTTTCTCATACATCTCATTTTGATTGAGATATAAAACATCTTTTTTTCCACATCACTTGAAAAGCTTCAAATATGTCATTATGCTTGTTTATATAAAGCAATTTCTGCCATGGCAGCACACCAATTTTCTGTTTTTACTGTAGTGGGTTTATTTCAGCCATCACCAAAAGATCAACAGGTTTGCATAACCATGGGCAAATGCAATACATTTTTTAAAAATAATTTTCAGCCCCAACTGTTGAAGAATAAGCACACAACAATTAGATTCCTTGCTTAAAGGGTAATTTATGAACTTATACTAATTTTATAACCTCAGGTAATAAATAACTAATATCATGACTTTAGCACATAAAATGTGTCAAATTGCACTCTAAGTCCCATACCTATAGGACTTTTTTTTTTTTTTTTTTTTTTTTTTTTTTTTTTTTTCCCTAGGCTATATTTTAACAGCTCTGCAAAAACAATGTTTCTGCAGGGGCAAAGGCTTTTGTTTTGTGGGGGACCCACTTGCCAGATAGTTCAGCATGAGGGAACACTTGGGTGGAATATGACAGCTGTCAACCATCTTTATAACTTCTCAACTAGTGGAGACAAGTCATGCCTCTTCATAACTCGAAGCTCTCCTTTGTTTCCTGCAGAAGCCAGCCCAAAGGGCCTTTTCTGGCAGCCAGAACAAGAGCTCTCATAGTCAGGGACTAAGGAGCAGATGTGAGGCAGAACAAGATTTGCCAGCTCTGTAACTTAGGGGAACCAGAATGTAAAGTGAACCAAAGCCTAGCTGTTTGAACCACTTGAGTCTCTTTTGTAGTTGCATTAACATGAAAAGAAAATATGAGGTTTGGGCCCAATATTTAAGAAAAATAAATCTTACAGTTATGATGTATTAACTCTTGATCCTTTTTAGGTTAAAGCTTAGAAATATAGAAGAAAAAAAAAAAGTTAAATGTTATACTGCCTAGTAATATTTTTCAACTTTTAAGCTATATGCCTAGTTCACATTATAAGAAAATTCAGATTAGCAAGCAAATTTTGAAAATTAAGAGAAAAAACATTAAAAACCAAGGCAAAACTGAAATAAGAAAAAAAAAAAAAAAAACAGTGACCCTAATTCTCATTTATATTAGGCAATTGTACACCATTCTACTACAGCAGAGAGGTTTGGAAATATGTAAACAGGTAATTTATGCCCGTTTTAAAGCCTACTTACATTGCCAGAACAGTAATAAGAGAACCACTGAGCTTCTGAGATTCACAGCAGTCAACACTAGCTAAATCATTATAAGTATGCATGTATTCACTACAAGTATCTAAAATCATTATTCATCATTCAAACATCTTAAAACATTCAGTCAGCAAATCAAGGAGGATAAGCTGTCAGGTGAGCCAGGCACCGAATTACAGAGGTTTGTACTCTGGAATTTGTAAATTGGAAAGCATACATTAACTTGACTGGGAGTAGAGTTAGACCACTGCAGACTGGTCTTAAACTTTCCGGTAAGAGACAATGAAGAACAATTGGAATGAAGTTTGTGTAACCTGTAGATAGAAAGTTATTTGACAAATCTAGTCTATAAATGGTAAATATTGAAGAAAAATAAATTCATAGTGGTTGACTAATCAAATCTGTCAGTTTAAATTAATGTTTTTGAAAATGTTAATTAAATTTCATTTATGTGTAAATTAAATAATAAATAGTAAACCAGCTTTTCAGAAGACATACTTGATTTTAAAGTTAGTTCAGAAGTTCAATTATTAAATAATAATAATAATAACTAACAGCAGAAATTAATATATTTCTCTGAAGCATGGTGTACATGTATATATGTGATGCATGGTCATGCTAAAGAAAAAAAAAGTGTTGTTTTTTTTTTTTTTGACAGCAAAAATTATGAAAACAAATGTTAGAATATTAAATTTAGAAAATTCCAGTATATTATAAATAGTGATGTATCCCTAGGACATCATACATTTTTCTCTTTTGAATTTATCTCTCTCCCTCAGCTACCTCACCCACTTTTCCAAAAGATCAAAATTGTTAATTTTTAGACATTTCTAGTGACAAAAATTTGTTAAACCTACTGTAATATAGCTGAAGAATCAAAAATGTTCAATTTACAAGTGTTATTCTGCAGTGGACTACTTGTTGAAATTGGGAGCACTTTTTAAAAAGCCATTCACATCTGAGAGGCAAAGATTCACCATATAATGATCAAAATCCCTGATAGTCATTAAAATTAAGGACTCTGCTGAAGAACAGCTTCAGATAAAGATTTGCAGAGAACAAAGTAAAGATTATCACAGAGAGACAAACACGTGGTAGATGTGACACTAGCTCCAAAGAAATTACCCCTTTATTCTGAAAGCTGATTCCAGGCATAGCTGGCTAATGAGCAATAGCCCTTGACATATCTGAGATAGAAGGATTTCTTTGCTTGTCTTCACCATCTTAGATACAGATGCCGATTCACAATGCTAAAAAAGTTTCTACTCAAACACTGCAGGTTTGGAATTTAAAAGATATTCTCACAATTGGGATAATGTGACGGATTAATTTGCATTTGCAGTTTAAATTTCTATTGTTTTAAATATCTTTAAATTCATGCAAATTTTGATGTTACCCTTTTATCTTTGAGACACTGGGACATAAAAGACTGGTTCTGAACCTGCTTGTGATAATCTGGTTTGCATATGTGAAATGCAATACATTCTTCTGTTGTGATATTTGATGTACTATCTCATTTACTAGATAGAGCAAGAGACACTTCCTTTTGCTGGTTCCTTCTCTCTGGAAGGAATAATACACATGAGCAGTTTATTAAAGAACACCAAACTACACTTTCTAGAAACATGTAATTCACTATCACAGAAACCATTTTTGATATACCTTCACAAATTCTGCATTCCTTTGAGACCATCTGCTTAACACATTATAGATATAGTTGACACAGACATTGAACTGTCATTCATGTTTAAGAGAAAGAGATTTCCTAGATTAATGGTTAGCAAATGGTTGCATTAATTAAGTGGAAAGATGATGAATCTTTCAAATAGTGTTTATAAGAAGGACGAGAAGGATTCTCTCTGCCTGACTTCAGTCTCATGAATCTCTTTAAACAAATGGGATTGAGTCAAAGATTACAGAGTTCAGACACCAGTAGGCATGTGGGAACAGTGAGAAAGGATACATTTCTATGCTATATTGGGTCTAATCTCAAAATCTTAGAAAATTTTGCAGATCAAGTTGTGCACCATTCAATTCCCAGTTCTGTGCACATAAAAGGCATGAAAGTCAGTGAGTTTCATTTTCAGTTCTTTAGCCTCTAAACTCAGGAGCACTTCATGCAGCCAATTTTTCTCCTAGGCAAAAGACTAGGAGCAAAAAATCAGTACCCAATGCTTTGAAAATTGATATATTAAATATGTTCGGAGTATTATGAGCATGAGTCTCAGAAGTTTGGAGCCCTCATATGAAATGACAGTGCTTGATTGAAGCCCTTGAAATATCTAAAGATCTCTAGCAAGTAGTTCACAAAAGTCTGTTCTTATGCAACCAAGAACATGACAAGCATCTACTAAATTATTCCATAAACAAACTGCTGTGTAATTCACAATTATCAAAATTCTAAACAACCACATCCTTTGATCACAATTCTGCTGAGTAAATTATTACTAAAACCTTGCAAATATTAAGCAAGCAGAATCTAATTCTTCTACCAGCATACCCAAATACCATCTTCCATAAATAACTTCACTCTCCTGGTTATCCACAGAAATCAGAGTAGATTTCTTTTGCTTATCTTAAAAAGTTAAGGAAAAAAAATGAGAAACTCTTGGTAGCATAGCTACTGGAGTATGCAGGTAGCTAATAAACACTGATGAGAGGAAATAATTGGCATTGACCAGACATAAATATTGGAGTCAATGTACAGGGAACCAGAACAGTGTAAATAAAACCAACTTGGTGTATAGTATCTCCTGCTGTAAATAGGAAAAAAAAAATGCTTTAGAGGGATCAGTTTTTCACAAAGACAATTGTATCTATCTTGAAGATAGTGACATCTTTTCATCAGAAATCAAACACAAAACTGAAAACACCATCTGTCTCTTAAAATATAACAAGGTGTTGTGGTTTAACCTGGCAGGCAGCTCAATACCACACAGTCATTTCCTCACTCCCCCTAAGTGGGATTGTGGAGAATTGGAAAAAGGAAAAATTGCAAGAACTCATGGATTGAGATAAAGACAGTATAATAAGAAAGGGAAAAAAAAATAGAAAAAAATAAAACAACAGCCACAACACAACAAAACAACAACAACAACAAAGTGATGCACAACAGTTACTGACCACCAGCTGACTGAGGTTCAGCCAGTCTCCCAGCAGCTGTCCCCAGGTTCATTGTTCAGCATGACATCATAAAGTATGGGACACCTTTGGTCAGTTTGGGTCAGTTGCCCTGGCTGTGTTCCCTCCTAGCTTCTTGCGCACCTCCAGTTTAGTTGCTGGCAGTGCAACATGAGAAGCCAAAAGTCCTTGACTCAGTGTAAGAACTGCTCAGCAACAACTACAACATCAGCATGTAATCAGCATTATTTTAATCCTAAATCCAAAATACAACACCATACCAGCTATTAAGAAGAAAATTAACTCTCTCCCAGCCAAACCAGGGCACAGGGTTATCAGTGCACATTCTATTGACTTTTTGGCTAATAACATTTTTTGTTCAATTATTTTCTCAATTTCTTCCTTACTCATTGTCATGACATCTGCTTATGCACTTCTCTGTTATGGAACACCTCCGAAAACCCGTCAAGAAAATGCATTGAAGCCTCCTACAACTGTGCTTTTCAGAGCCCAGCATTAATCTTAAAAGTGGTATTTAAAAATTCATAAAGTAGATGGACATCTCTGCTTTACAGAAGTGAACTGAAAAGTAATTCTGTAAAGAAAAGAGTGAATTTAAATGAAGATATCTAGAGTTGCTGCAACAATGCTATGTTAAGTCAGCAGGAGGCTGAAAAGAAAGTGTTTGAAAAGAATCTAAGAAGCAGTATGTAATTGATTTTTAGAAGGGAAGACTGAAAACATGTGAGAAACCAGTCTGAGACTGCATGCAACAAAAGAAGATTGCATGTAAATAAAGTCAAAGAAAAAAATGTTGTAAAGGCTTCATAAAAATGGGGCAAACTACTATCTAGGTATCTTAGTCATGTATATCATCAGTGTGTATGCTCAAAAAAAAAAAAAAGAACTCAAATTGGTTTTAAAAAACTCAACCTTATTTCAGAGTTTGCTTCTTAAGGACTTGTAAACTGATGCATATAACACATAGACTTCTGCTTGTAAAACAATTGCACTTCATACAGCACAGGAGACATACAGATTTAGGCAGAATAACAGAAACCAGTGTACATATCTCTCTACCTCTGCTTCTTCATCATCCTCATCCTTTATGCTCACATTAGATTTTGTAAAGTCATTCTCCTCCTTTTTCCGCCTCATCTATCTCATTCTTTTCCTTCACCAGCTGCGTGTTCAGCTCTCAATAAAGAAGGAATAGTGGAAGTCCTGCAAAATCAACCCTGAGTTGCATTTCCACCAAGTTAATCCACAATACAAGTTATCTGAATGGAGAAAAGCCTCTTTACTTGTCATAAAAATCATATATGGTATTCTACAAAATAAGGTGTCCTGGTTTCAGTTAGGATAGAGTTAATTTTCCTCCTAGTAGCTGGCAGGGTGCTATGTTTTGGATTAGAATGAGAAGAGCGCTGATAACATGCTGATGTTTTAATTGTTGTAGAGCAGTGCTTACACCAAGCCAAGGACTTTTCAGCTTCTCTCTCTGTCCTGCTAGCAAGCAGGCTAGGGATGCAGCAGGAGCTGGGAGGGGACAGAGCCAGGACAGCTGACCCAAAGTGGCCAAAGGGGTATTCCATACCATCTGACATCATGCTGAACAATATATAGGGGTGGCTAACCGGGGTGGAGGGGGGGCCGGCTGCTCGGGGATAGGCTGGGCATCGGTCAACGGGTGGTGAGCAATTATTATTACTTATTTCATACACATTAATAATAATTATTTATTATAATAAATATATTTATTATAATAATTATTAATAATAATTATTATTACTTATTTCGTACACATTATTACTATTAATACTATTATTATTATTATTATTGTTGTTATTCTTTTCCCTGTCTTAATAAACTGTCTTTATCTCAACTCACAGACTTCACTTTCCCATTTCTCTCCCCCATCCCGGAGAGGGAGGGGGGAGGGTGAGCGAACGGCTGTGTGGTGTTTGGCTGCCAGCCGGGCTAAACCACAACATAAGGTTCATTTTTCATTAAGAGGAAATGAAGGATGATTTCCAAGCTTGCATATTTTTATTTTTTTTCTTGCTGCTCAGATTTCTTTGCACTTCTAACACAGAAAATCTGCAATTCTCTTCTCATGTTTACAGGCACATTTATAATAACACTGAGTGAAGTTTACACCTTTCAAAAAGAATAGCTGCTGAACCTGTTCAGGCTTGTCCTTCCAGACCTTTAATAAGAGTATTTATCAAGTAAGATTTTAAATATTTTGTCAGATCTGACAAAGGTTATTCACTTTATTTATTTATTTATTAAGCACAACTCTTTTGATTTAGGGTGTAAAACATTGCTGCCTAACAGACTGGTTAAAAATAAATAAATAAATAAATAAAAGTAAATAATCACACCTATATTGGCAGAAAAAGGTATTTTTCTTAACATATTTGATTACATTTGAAGAACTAGCTTAAGCTAATGCTCTGCTATTTTATCTACAGAAACAACCTCTTTAGACTGGATTATTAATATCCCTCTTCTTGTTAAAGGCACTTTCTAAAAGAAGTATCAGTCATTTTAGAATAATTACTAAATTTAATTGCTTGCTAATTGAAGAATTTACCTGTTTCTCATGTTATATTTAAATATATTACTATCTCAAGTTCTCTTTGCTTTGCTATCTTTCCACTAAGAAGGCTATCACGAACATTTATATCCATAAAGGGAATACAAATTAACACTGCTTCATTCTCTGCCAATAAAACTAATGTCAGCTCCAATTATATAAATTTAAATGTGAAAAGCTAGTTGTGGTTTTAAAAGAACTATGAAGAAGAAAACAAACAATCAAATTGTGCTGTGTTGAAAACATAATAATGCTAATATAAGGAGAGAAAATATTAGGCTTTTCAGAAAAAGAAAAAAAAAAGTGAAATGAACTAACCTTTCTATGAATTTGGTAAGAATAGATATCAACGTACTTCTGTTCTGAATCCTAATTTCTTGCATGGCATTCTTTGTGTATTTCTATCCTTATAGGGAGGTTGTTGTAAGGGTGCAGATGTCAGTGATGCATTCTGAAACCTGGCAGTGGTTTTCAGAGAATATCAAGTATATTTTTCTACATAAAAACAGGAAACTTTTTTTTTTTAATTGTTGTTTTTCAAAAATGAATACCGTGCTACTTAAAGTATGAGAAAATGAGGGGTTCAGGGAAAGTGTAGGCTTTGAAAGCCCAAAACATCAACTTGAATATGTGTCTAGAGGAAGTAAGATATGATTCTCTATCTTCTTCAGTGATACTCACTGGAGGGAAAACACATAATAAATAGTTTTGCCTAAATACTTCTGAGTACCATTTTTAATCATATGAACTCCCACCAGCTGACAGTGAAGAGCTGGAAAAAGAATTGTGGATCAGAATACCAAGTTGGTCGTGATTTTGTCTTTTCCTTTTTCTTTTTTTTTTTTTCTTTTTTCTTTTTTCTTTTTTCTTTTTTCTTTTTCCTTCACTTTAAAAGGCTTTGTATTTAGAAGTTTAAGAACACTCGTTCATACCAATTATTCAGTCAGACACCTGAAAGTGTAGTCCCAACACAAGCAATTAACTGGAATGTTTTCTTTTATTCACAAATCAGCCTAATTCTAATAACCAATAAAACAGCTATTAAATGTGATTAGATTTTTTTTTTCTTGTAGAATAATGCTGAACATATGAATATGATGTGATACACTCTGACTAGATGTATCGCAGCATTCTACAAGCTAACTTTCTTGCCTGTGAAAATATAAAATCTGGCTTCATATAATTAATTTGGATATTGTAATGTTTTCCTTTTGCTTCAGAAAACATTGTGCAACTGTACACACATTAGTGTGTGAGATGGAGGGGTCTGTTAGAAGTCTTCTGTATCCTTGAGAGTTCTGTAATCTTGTTTCTGGTGTTAACAACCTTCACAATTTTACAGATAAGGTCATGTGGGAGGTGCTCAGATCCTGAATTTTGTCCGCTTTCTTTAAAATACCAGCAGTCTGACTGTTTTCTGATTTTGCTAATGTCTTTTTCCATCAGTATGTTTTTCTCATCTCTGACCTCCTGTGCCTAATGTGACTCTGAAGGACTATGGAAAGAATATCACATTATCTGCCCCCCTTTTTTTTATATTTTTTTTTATTTTTTTAAGGGGATGTGATTCTTTTCAATATATGCTATCATGTTACACAAAAGCTTATTGCAAAAAAACCACTAATTTAGTTTAGATATACTAATCAACATTGTTCGGAATACAGACATATACACTAAACAGTTCTTCTGTCCCTCTGTTAGTTTCCTTTTACCAGTGCTCCACCACCAGGGTTATAATTTCATTTGTTCTTCTGATCAAATATATTTTACCCAGTCAAATAGTCTGTGTCTAAAGGGATTTGAATCCTGGCCTGGTTTTCAGATGATGTAGACTGTGTATCTGTGTTGGAGTGCAATTCAGCTCTTGTTCATGACTGGTTCTTTTAGAGATATGAATGTATGCAATGACATCAAGGAGTTTTTTTAACAATTTATATATTCTACTGCTGAGCAGTTCCTCCTCTGGAAGAAATACAAATAGAACTGCCCCTCCAGAATAAAGGTTAAGACCTTGGACCATCATTGAAGACCTTAAAACTGTTTCAACTCTAGGCTCCAGATTATAATTCAAACTGACTTCTGATCATCTCATTAAATATGGGTATAAATGCATATTAAATATCTTTGGCTTTAAAACAAATGGGAATGAAGAACAAATTTCCTACTCATCTGTGTTCATAATCTGCTTCTTCTGTTCTTACTTTTGTCCTTTTTGTTCTGTAGGTTTTTCAGTGATGTTTGCTGAATGGGTAGAAGAATGACATCTCTTGCTCTATTGAAGGATTTAGTGGATGTTTTTCAGTGGTGGTGGTCCTACTCCTTTTCTTCAGACTATCAAACGCAGAATAAGTTCTGATATTTCAGCTGAAAATGAGAAAATAGCTGCGGAAAGGCTGGGAGAAAGAGCTTTTTTAGGATCTATAGGCTCACATATGATGGAATGGGAGTTTCACTTCAAGGTATGAAAACATTAACAGTGTTAAAAGTTAATCAGTGTCAAGAATCAACTGTGTATAATGAAAATAATGGTACATATCTACGTTGTAAACTGCTTTGAAATGCATCAGAAGGCTATTCTGAAAGCTATATGGCAGAAATAAAGTTGTTTTCAAGTCTACTTCCAAAACATTTTGACTGTACTTGTCACTTGGCTTGTGATTGCCAGTTTTCCCATCATCTGATTTAACAACTTCAAACCTTTCCTAATTTTCTATTATGTTATTTATTTCATTATTACATTTTAGGATTTTTAGCTAGGCACTCGGAACATTTTTTTTTTTTTCCCCATGGGATAAAGTTATTGCACTACCTGAAAACTCTTACAACTTAATCAATTAACTGGTACTGAAGTGTGATTTATAAGCCACAATGCATTGTTGCTACTGATACTAAAGAATGAAAAGTTCTGAAATGTTTACTAAGAACATTTAGTTTGGCTTAAAAAACCTATGATTAAGTTTTGCATCTGCTGTGTAATCAACAAAGGTGGCACTACCTATGATAACTAACAGAGGACATGGAAAACAAGTAGTTATTACAATTATCTCCCACAGACTTAAAAGATAATTTTCAGAGTTCTGAGAAAATGAGACACATAAAACCTACATATTGAGCAAACACAATATGACCTGAACTAAAAATAAAGAAATTAATATTTAATTTAGGTTAAAAAATAAAAATAAAATAAAAATAAAACAATATGCACAACACAAAAAGCTTAAGGAAAATAACAACAGCTTGTTTACAGACTTTCTTAAAATAGTTCATTTTAGTATTCATGGTATACAGTTCATTCAGTTTTCCTTATTTTCTTCATATTCTGTTTCTTCTTTGGAATTTAGTACCTTTTAATGTTATCTATATCTCATATTTCACAGCAACATTTAATAATGTTTTTAATAAAAAATAATCATTTTTTAAATAATAATGTTCATAATATGTTGGTCAGTGAAGGAGAAGAAAGAATACTACTAACCTATTTGTGTTAATAACACAACATGAATGATGAACATGTATTTATGTATAAATTTTGCAATATTCTCAATGAATACACAACTGTAACCACTATATATGTTCTTGGTCAGATAATTTATGTAAGTGTACTGCTCATGATTCCAGTGGAAATTTAAAATGTTGAGAAATACATCTGCTCTGCTTATGTCAATAAAATAAAGTTACATTTTTGAAATGTATTTTAAAACAGTGTTTTAACATGAGAAGAGATAGAGCTTTGACATTTTTTCATTATGTATTTTCCTGCTTTAAGAACTGGATAGATAACATGAAAAGAGTATTTGTAAACATTTCTCTGAATAAAATCTGTTCATCTGATTTTGTAGTGTTTTCCAGACTTTTTATTTTGTGTGATGTGTGAATATTTGTGTGCCAGAAACTCTTGTTCTAAGAGAAAAAAAACACAATAACAACAACAAACAGGATAAGCGTGAATATGATCTGACAATCAAAGTTGTTAATATGGATTTCTTTGTTTGATGGCCTTCTTGAATCTCTTTATCAGTTTAGAAAAAAATTTTACGGCCTTCTTGAATCTCTTTATCGGTTTAGAAAAAAAAAAAAAAAAAAAAAAGTCCTGGGGTAGAAACAGTATTCTCTGACTTGGATAGACCTCATATAAAATAAACAGTTAATTATAAATCATATGACATTCAGAAAGAATAGTGTGGGAAGTTCACAGACAATTCACAGAGAACAAGGTGCTGTCGCATGAGTTTAATCAATCCCCAGCAATAGTGACAATCAAAGTAAATTAACTGGCAACTTACAGGCAAAGAAAATGAGAGATTTACTGAGTAATTTTATCTGAGAAATTTTTCTAGTATTTTCTCATTCTGTTATGTATTATTTTTAATGAAAAAAAATGAAAATATAAATGCTTAAAGAGCAAAACACAATGTTTAGAAAATGACTGAAGATACTGGAGTAAATAGACCAAAGATGATGTCCTAATAGGTTCTCTTCATTATTCGGTACAGATTTTTCTGTGTCTCTGAAAAGAATGCCAGAAATACACAGTATCAAGTGCATATATTTTATCAGCCAACACATGCTGAATGAATAGACTTAAACTGTAAGTCAATTGTAAGTTTGACTTAATTGACTTAAATTGTAAGTCAATAGTTTCATACCTGCTTGTCTCTCAGATGCAGGTCCAGTGGAGCTCAGGCAGTCCACTTACCTTAAAATCTGCATCCAAACATTTTTGTGTTCTATCCATAAGCACTGCTGTTCAACCAAACATTTTTTGCTGTTTTTCATAAGTATTCTTTGTTTCTTTGCATTTTAAGGGATACAGATTAAATAGCTGCCCTTTCTAATTTCAATACCAATGTTTTCATCAGACTTTGATCATTGCCTAGAGAGGTCGTGGAGTCTCCTTCTCTGGAGATATTCAAAACCCACCTGGATGCCATCTTGTACAATGTGCTTTAGGTGATCCTGCTTGGCAGGGGGGTTGGACTAGATGATCTTCAGAGGTCCCTTCAAACTTCAATCATTCTGTGATCGTGCATAGTGCATAATTTCAGTTTTACAGCAACATGGAGGATGATATTCAAACAAATATAAATATTGACAAAATCCCTTTAAATTTTCTAACTGTAAAAGCTGCCATAAGGCTAAAGATGGATAATTTTTCCCAACATAGATGCAACTGAAGAGGATGAATGAGAAGTGGAAAGGGAGCAGCAGGTCAGAGACAACAGTCACATCATTCTTTGATGACAAATTCCAAACCTTCTAAACCACAACATGCAGCAACTTGGTAACATTATCCATGAATTCTAGGTTTAGGGTCAGTAGACTGATTAGGGACAGTAGAAAAATTGTTTTTTGCTCTACATTTCACTGAGGTGTTTTATACATAGTGTATATAATAGTAATTACACTATTCTTCAGATTTTTTTTTATTATTATTATTTTTTTTTACTCCTATGTAAGTTTAGGATGTCATTGTCATAATCAGAACCTACCTCCAGATCTCAACTTTATCTTCAAAAGTAGGCCCACAATGGTATTAGTAAAAGCATACATAGCCAAATTTCTCAGATTTTGGAAACAAGCAGTGATTATTAGGAAGTTTTAGGACAGTGAAACTGTCTTGAAATTTTGGAAGGCATAAGAGTACACTGGAGACATATGATCAGTCAGTAGATTAACCATATGTGCCAGTCATGTATCCTCTTGATGAGCCCCAGTATTGCAGAAGTGTTCCAAACACTACTTCTGAACGCCAGTTTTATATTGAAGAGAAGTAATTTCTCTTCGGCTCATTTGACAACACAGTGTCTGTTAAAGAGCCAAAAGAAAAGCACCAGCAATCAGTCATGAAATTTTCAATGTAAGATGCCACCATACCCACTAATGTAGCCACAACAACTTAATTGAGATCATATGGAACAATATAATACTATCTTGTAAAGCATTTCTGCCACAATAAAAATCCCTGCTATCACTTAAGCATATAGTCTTTATCAAAGACAGATAATCAAAGGAGTAAAAATGAATCCTCCAAACATGCATTTATGAGTACTTACTGAAAATGCGTTACAACTTTCATCAGCTGTCTCTGCCAAACTCAATAATCAAAACAATGTGGTACGGTCAATTTTCGCACATGAGACAGCTGTTTTAAGGAGTACTTGTTACGCCTGCAGGGAGCTGAGTGACCACAGCTACCAATCAACAGTGGATGTAATACAACATCCTAACATTGTTTTCCTCTACAGGAAGACTTAACGTGCCACAGACAAAACAAGCAAGATTGCTAGGTTTTCACAGAATTGTTCCAAAAATGTCTGTTGAAATTGAATTTAAGCAGAAAAAAGTGTCACTGGAAATGTAAGAATGAAATGTTGCATTGCTCTTTGATTTTTAGCAAATCTGTCACACAGTTTTCATCTTGTGCAAGTCTAATTCAACTAAAAAAGATTATAGCACACAAATTTGTGAATATGCATTTACTTGTTCTTAGTAAGCCTGCACTTCCTGGTTCTAAAATAAGATTCTTCTTCTGAAAATCAATCAGTATTACATCTCATGTATACAGACCCCCAACATACAGGCTTGTTCGGCACTAATGATGACAAGAAGGTCTCACAAACCTCAGAAAAGCATTCAGGAGAAAAAAGGTGGTTGCTAGCAGAGGAACTCGGACAATATTTACATTATGATCCAGAAATTTCTTTCAGAAATATATGATTTGTCTGTCTCATTGATGCCAAGTTTAATTTCTTTTCAGTTTCCATCTTATTTTTATTTTAGATAGACTATTCAGGTAGACTGTTGCTGACTTAATCTGTTTAGATAACACGTTCATGTTTTAAAAACAGTTACATTATGAAATTTCAAATAATAAAAAAGAATTTATTTTTTTTTCCTCAGAAATTTTCTGTATCTTGTGATTGATGTGACTAAGACCTGTCTGCTGATATTTATTTTTAAACAATCCAGGAATAAAAACAAAACGCATAAGCCATGCTCTTTGACATGCAAAAATTCACAATATTGGTTTAGGACATAACTGAATATTATAGCTACAAGATATCACTGTCTTAACATGTCTTGTCTCTGGTTTGCAGGCTTTAGCTCATTTGAATGTTTCTGGTCTTTTTGCTTTGCTTTGCTTTGTTTTGTTTTATGGCCTCTCCCCTACTTCAAAGAGAAGCAAGAAATATGTGCCAATGTGATTGGCTGCAGAGTTGATGCTTGGTTGGTACTATTTCTACAACTTTTGCAGTTGCCACCTTCTCCTTTTGTCTTTTTTATTGTACCTCTGATAGCAAACCCATCTGGGCATTTTGTCCCAATGCTTTCATTAGAAACATAAGGTAATAAGGGTAAAAAGAACTTTCCCAACCACATGAATCTGTAGAAAGTGTTAGATAGTTTTTTAACTGACTTATTATCCCCTCCTTTAGATTTTTAGAAAGTTAACTTTATATTTCCATCCTTCAATGGAAAAATGGAAATGGATGGGTTTTCGGACTGTTGTTTTTTTTTTTTTTTTTTTTTTTTTTTTTTTTGCTTTCAAACTCAGAATATCTCCATAGATATAAGAATATGTCTTTATACATTTATGACAAAATAAGTCATAAGTCAAAGGGTTATCAGAATGTTTTTAGTTCATAACTCTGTTGTGCTTTACAGATTTGGCGATACATGTAGCACGGCTCTGAAGATATTTGTTCAGACCCCTTGAAGATATCTGAAGCTGAAAGCTCCAGAAACTCATTCTTCAAAAAGAACAACCCCATGTTTCTCCAGAAGGGGTTGGTTGAATGCACTACAGAACCGGAATCAATACCAGAAGGAATCAGAAGAGGCAATTATTATAACAGAAGATAAAATATAACCTTCCATGATGTCATCTAGAATGTTACTAGAATTCCTGTGTAACATTTATATACTCCTGATAAATATATTGTAAAGAAAATAATTTAATTATATTTTAAATAATATAGGGAGACTTACTGTAAGGTAAATGGTATTTTCAGTGAAGTCCTTCTAAACTGAACAACCTGCACAATACATGTTTAAATAGCAAACTATTACCCTTCTTCAATTATGTAATCTGCAAATGGCTGGATACCAAGATTTCTTTTCAGAAAGGTTGTTTCTAATCTTCTAACTTTTGTGTCAAGTTTCAATAATCTGCCAGTTTTTAGAACCTAGAATAACAGGGTTTATAATGGAAACACTGATATCCTTGTAGCTATAGATGTACCAGCTATTGCTGTAATAATCAGTAGATAATTGCCTTTAGCTTTCCACTCAGTGAATTAGGACAGAAGAATTTTTTTTTTCATGAAAAGATGACTTTTTCTGTAAGAATGTTCATTTCAGGACATGCCACAATAATAAACTAACTTCAGCTTGCTTTACTTCACAATATTTTTTGTTATTGTCATTTATTTTTAAATTCAGCAGTACCAGCTTGAGGGAAAATATTCAGAATTCAAGTTTGGGTAGCAAACTGCAGCTCACCTAGCCATTAAACACAAACTATCAGTGTAACATACACAAGCCAAGGTGATGAACTGAAATTTTGATGTGACAAATCAGTTCACCTAGAGAAGAGCTTTGGAGATGTTCTCAAGATGTTCTGAGAGCATCTTCACAGAATCATATCATAGAATGGCTCAGGTTGGAAGGAACCTTAAAGATCATCTAACTCCAATCCCCCTGCCATATACAGGGATGCTACTCACTAGATCAGGTTGGCCAAGGCCCCATCCAGCCTGGCCTTGAACATCACCAGGGATGGAGCATCCACAACTCTGGGCAACCTGTTCCAGTGCCTCACCGCCCTTACAGTGAAGAATTTCCTCCTAATGTCTAGTCTAATTCTATCCTCTTTTAGCTTAAGACCATTCTCCCTTGTCCTATCATGATCTATCTGAGTAAAGAGTTCTTCTCCATCTTTTTTATAAGACTCCTTTAAGTATTGAAAGGTCACAGTGAGGTCTCCTCAGAGCCTTCTATTCTCCAGGCTGAACATCCCCAGCTCTCTCAGCCTTTCTTCATAGGAGAGGTGCTCCAAACCTCTGATCATCTTTGTAGCCCTCCTCTGGACTCAGTCAAAAAGGTCCACATCTTTCTTGTGGTGGGGGCACCAAACCTGGACTCAGTACACCAGGTGGCTCCTCATGAGGGCAGAGTAGAAGGGGGCAATCACCTCCCTCGACTTCCTGGTTGTACCTCTGTTTATGTATTCCAGGAAGCAGTTGGCCTTCTGTGCGGCAAGCACACCATATCCAGTACTTTCATGCCCAATACAAAAAAAGAAAACAAACAAAAAACAAAAACAAACAAAAACATGTCTAATAAAACCACCTGACCTACTTTATTTTATAAGTGTAGTGGGTTTACGTGGCAAGGTTTTGGTTGCAGCCATAGGGCGTGATTTCTGTCACACACATAGGCCATAGGGGTGACTTCTGTGAGAAGGATCTAGAAGCTGCCCCATGTTTGGTAAGGGCCCCACTGCTGACCAGAGCTGAGCCAATAAGTGATGTTGTTCTGCGCCTCTGTGACAGCATATTTAAGACAGGAAAAAAAAAACGCTGCGCCACACACAGCAGCTGGGAGAGTGAGAGGAGTGAGGAACAGCCTTGCAGGCGCCAAGGTCAGTGAAGAAGGAGGGGGAGAGGGGCTCCAGGCGCCGGAGCAGAAGTCCCCTGCGGCCTGTGGTGAGGACCATGCTGAAGCAGGTTGTCCCCCTGCAGCCCATGGAGTACCACGGTGGAGCAGGGTTCCACCCTGCAGCCCGTGGAGAGGAGACCACGCAGGAGCAGGTGACATGGCAGGAGCTGCTACCCGTGGGGGATCCAGGTGGGAGCAGTTTGCTCCTGATGGATGGACCCCGTGGTACGGGCCCATACCTGGAGCAGTTCTTGAAGAGCTGCTGCCTGTGGGCAGCCCATGCCGGATCAGTTCACCAAGGACTGCATCCCGTAGGAGGGACCCCACAGCACAGGGGATGAGAGTGACCGAGAAGGAGCGGCGGAGAAGAAGCGTTATAGACTGACCATAACCCCCATTCCCCTGTTCCCCTGTGCCGCTCGGGGGGAGGAGGTGGAAGAGGGTGGATGGGGGGGAAGGTGCTTTTGGTTTCTTTCCTTTGTTTCTCGCTTCTCTAGCTTGTTAGTAATAGGTAATAAATCTTACTATCTCCCTATGCTGAGTCTGTTTTGCCTGTCACGACAATTACTGTGCGATCTCCTCGTCCTTATCTCAACCCTTGAGCCCTTTTCATCATATTTTCTCCCCGTTCCTCTTGCAGGAGGGGGAGTGAGAAAGCGGTTGTGGTGGGGCTCGGCCGCTCACCCGAGTAAAACCACCACAATAAGAAACCTGATTTTCTGTTTCAGTAGGAATGAAAATAGCTAACTCACCACTACCACAAAAACAGTGATTAGCAGGATCACATTATGAATTGTAATTTTCAAAATTTTACTACAGTTAAAGAGTTATTATTATGGCATATTATGTCAGATAGAATGGATTGAGCAAAATACCTACCTTTGCTACCATTTACCACTACTTCGGTTAATCAATCACTGCTTGGTGTAAACACTCTCAAAATTGAAGATTAAGTTGATAATTTGAACCACAGAATAGTGTCTATTTAAACTGTGCCAAGTGATGATTTCTTTCATCATGACAGTAGTTCAATATTTTCTATTGAGAAAAAAATATTTTTAATAAGATTTTCAGAGAGAAGACATGAAATCATTAGAAAAATTTTTACTATTCTTTTGCTTTTTCCTGCTTGCTTGTAACTTAATTTGACCCCTTTAAAGCCTCCAGGAGTGTTAGGGTCAAGGAAAAAGAACTAGGCATATAATGTATATTTGTGTCTACTGTTTTTGGCTCTTTTTATGTACTGATTCTAGGTGGCATGCAGCAGCACATAGCAACTTAAAAAAAAAAAAAAAAAAGAAACGATACAGTAGGTGCAGATAAAATTGTCTTGCATTTTCACTAGTTTAGGGATGCAATTCTATATTTAGCCTCATTTGCAAATCTATAATATTTTGTTTTGAGTTGTTATCTATGAGTTTAAAGACATATAAGATTTAAGTCACTTAGATTAAATTTAAGGAGCCTCAGAATCTTAAAAAATAATAGCTGGTCCTATGTATAAATTTATTTCTCTTCTTCCAAACAAATTAAAATAAACTTCTCCATTTCCTCTTCAACTCTTATCCATCACTTCTGCAATTAATGCTTCCAGGTTTGGGAATAGGATATGGTCACAGTGACAGTAAAACTATTGCAATGAGTTCCAGAATCAAATGAGATCAAATTTAGATTATTAGACTTAATCACGGTGGTAACAGTGTTGGAAAACTAATTTGTCTGTATGCAGTTGAAGCTGAAAGTTACTATGCCATTTTGTTCACTAGTTAGTAATATCTTCATTCACACTGCACTTAGCCTTGGATGCCATTTCTCCTTTTCATTTCATGGATACAATGTGCTCTCCTGCATGGTGTCATGTACATTTTTAAGAGGCTATAATTCCATCATTAACTTTTCAGCTACATGGTCCCTCAAGACTCATTGCTTTTTTTTTTTTTTTCCCCTCTCTTTTTCTCATCACTTATCCTGTTCTATTAAACCTCCAACCTAAAAAGTTACATATATACACATATATTACACATATATATGTATAAACAAGAGTTCTCTTATACAGACACTTAAGTTGGAAAATAAAGATTTTTCAGAGTTCATCAAATCACATATAACATTTGTTAATAAGAAAAAGGAAAAAATGAAGAAAGTATCTAACTATTAAAATAATAATAGAAATTTCACTTTCCTTTCCTGTCTTATAAAAATTCATTAGAAATCATATTATTTTTGTTTGTTTGTTTTTCTTTCTTTTTTAAATCCTGAACATTTTAAACTAGATCTTATGAACTCTGGAGAAAATACTTTCACAAAATAGAGTAAATTCTGGATTTGATGCTCTCTCTGTTATAAAAATAAATGTATATATGCAACAGGAAATTTTCAGGAAGGGCAAAGAACTTTCTTCCTGAGAGAAAAATAATTTTTCATTTTAAACAGTACTCTCTCTCTCTACAATATTGGAGCAGCACAAGCCACCTTCCATTTTTAACAAAGGAATACGACCACTATGTGTGTTTCAGATTTGTGAATGAACTGCCACAGGAGTGCTATTAGGTTTTACTAAGTGTATATTTTATCCTATTTAACTTAACTGGAAGGCTAATTTGTAAACTGACTTCAGCCAGCCATACAAAGAGTCTGGGAAGGAGCATGAAATATTTCACCTTTCTGTAGTTTATGAAATGCCCTGAGAAGAATGGGTCCTTTGAGATGGTGCTTGTTCTAGTTGTTATCTGCATGAGATACTTAGTTCCTTTTTCATTAAATTATTTCATCAAGGCAATGACAACCAGACAACCCAGATAAAGGGCCTGCCTTTTGCTTAATTCATAGCTGAAGAAGGTAGATCCCATATATATCCCTACAAATGAAATATTGTCCATAAGATCCTTTCTCACTCTTTCCAGAACATGGGGAGCCACTAATGTTGGCTTGTCCAGTTTGTCAGAAAAGTAAATGATATTGCCCACATTCTTTGCTGGGTCTATGGTTTTCCGAATGGACCATTGAAGCTGAAATCACTGCCCAAATATTTTAAATAATCCAGATAATCAAATTACACTGATGTTCTCCTCACATGTAAACATGATCCCTGGAGCTTATGGACAAAACAATAATTTAACTTGATTTTTAAAAGATGATAAATGTATTGACATGTTGATTAAGAAACTCAGATTTTCCTGTGGAAGTTCAAAAATATTGTGTCTTAACGTATAAATATATATATCCTAGCACAAACACATATACGTGTTATATACATATGCACCTCATATATTACCTGAAAATAAAAAATGTGAATGAAACTTTTTCTAAGTCTTTTGCATGATTCAGGAAAAATTTACAATGCCCAGTGTTTAAGACTAAAAGCATAAACTATAATACTTAATAATATTACTATAAGATACATCTCTTTGAACCCTTTTATTTATTTATTTATTTATTTTTAAACTCTGCAGGGTGCTAAAGATCTTGCTTATAGAGAAAAAATAAATAAATAAACACATTGAATTCTGAACTGCATCATTTGTGCAGATTGTGCCTGGGGAACAACAGCCTGGTGAGCCTTACCTCAGTGACTGGGAAGATCATGGAAAATATCCTCCTGGAAGTAATGTCAAGGCACATGTTAGACAAGGAAGTGAACCAAGACAGCCAGAATGGCTTCACCAAGAGCAAATTGTGCCTGACCAATCTGGTGGCCTTCTGTGATGGAGTGACTGCATCAGCTGACAAGGGAAGACCAACTGAAAAACCAATTCACATCATCTACCTCAACTTCTGTAAGGCCTTTGACATGGTCCCACATGACATCCTGGTCTCCAAATTTGGAGAGAGATGGATTTGAAGCATGGACCATTTGGTGGAGAAGGAATTGGCTTGAAGGCCACACCCAGAGAGTGGTGTTCAATGGCTCTATGTCCATGTGGAAGATGGTGACAAGCGGTGTCACCTCAGGAACAGTACCTCAGGTCTGTCTTGGGACCAGTACTGTTTAATACCTTTATCAAAGACATAGGCAATGGGATTGAGTGCACCCTCAGCAAGACTGCAGATGACACCAAGCTGAGTAGTGCAGTCGATACAACAGAAGGAAGGGATGCCATCCAGAGGGACCTGGACAAGCTTGAGAAGTGGGCCCAGGTGAACCTAATGAGGTTCAACAAGTCCAGGTGCAAGGTGCGGCACCTGGGTCAGGGCAATCCCAAACATGAGCACAGACTGGGAGACAAACTCATTGAAAGCAGCCTTGCAGAGAAAGACTTGGGGGTTCTGGTGGATGAAAAGCTCAACATGAACCAGCAGTATGCTCTTGCAGCCCAGAAGGCCGACTGCATCCTGGGCTGCATCAAGAGAGGAGTGGCCAGCAGGTTGGGGGACGTGATTGTGCCCGTCTGCTCTGCCCTCTTGAGGACACATTCGGAGTGCTGCATCCAGGTCTGGGGCCCCCAGCGCAAGAAAGATGTGGATCCCTTTGAGTGGGTCCAGAGGACAGCCATAAAATTGATCAGAGGTCTGGAACACCTCTCCTATGAAGACAGACAGAGTTGGGGCTGTTCAGACTGGAGAAGAGAAGGCTCTGCAGTAACCTCATTACAACTTTACAGTATTTAAAGAAGGCTTAGAGAAAAAAAAAGATAGAGAACAGCTTTTTGCTCATTGAGACAATGACAGGACAAGGGGGAATGATTTTAAACTAAAAGAGGGGAGATTTAAATTAGATGTTAGTAGAACATTCTTTACTCAGAGCATGGTGAGGCACTGGAACAGGTTGCCTGGAGAAGTTGTGAATGCCCCTTCCCTGGAGGTGTTCAAGGCCAGGTTGGATGAGGCCTTGGGCAACCTGATCCAGTGGGTGGCATCCCTGCCTATGGCAGGGGGGTTGGAACTAAATGATCTTTAATGTTCCTTCCAACCCAAGCCATTCTATGATTCTGTGATTCTTTGATTCCATGATTTTTGGCAAGCAAAATTGTTAGACTTTATGAAACATTTTATTTGGTCAAATCATTTGACATTTGTTATCTCTTGAACTGCAACTGTGTAAAACCTTTCAGGAGTTACAATAGTTTTTTTTTTGACTTTTGTTGAAGTTGACAGATGTGAAACTTCATTTATGTGTTTCTATTAACTAATGCACAGTTCACTGTGCAAGGAACACATATTATGAGTATTAGCTAGACTGTCATATATATACAGTTTCTGATGCAGATTTGCAAAATTTTTAACTTGAGGATATTTTATTTTCATATTAACTCAAAGGTGTATGTGGGAAAGGAATTTGCAGGGAGCTTTGTGCTGTTTCACACATCCCCGAGTTAGAGATAATGAGGAAAACAGCGGTAGAACCAAAAACTTGAGCAAGGTCGAGATAAAGTAAATTGGCTACAGTGTTAAAGATGAGCTTCGGGCAGTGGCCACTTGCTGGCTGGCTCGAGGTGTGTGTGTGTGAGGGTCTCTAACCAATTGTAAGACAGATTCGGGTGTGTGGACAGCACGTGGGGCTATGGGGAAAGTATATGTAGTAGTGAAAAAGGGCAATAAACGTCTCCTGTTCAAGAACCATCAGGAGTCCGTGTCTTGCATCCCTTCAGGTGTACACAAATGTGTCTTCCTCCTTTTCCAGCAATGTGAACAGTAACATTTCAACTAATACTGATGTGAGAAGTATTGGGCTTCCAATGAAACCTAAGCTATCAGACTATTTCACAGTGTTTAATTTTTCTCTGTGGTAAAACTAAATATTAAAGCTGAAAGCAGAGTTAGAAATAATACAGAAAAATACTCTTAGTTTATTATTTTTGTCCATAGCTGCTAACTCAGCTCTTTTACAAATAAATTAAAACCAATGCAAGTGTTTCTATTAAACAATTGGAATCAGAATGGATAAAAATAGTTCCCAAAGGTTAATAAAGACTGCTTGTAATGGAAAGTGATATTATGCAATTGTTATTCAGCAATGGCTAAAAATGAAATAGATATGAACCAATAACATACAGAGTACATTACTGCATTTTCATAATGCAGTTTGATTTTGCCATCCTTCAACAATAAAAATAACTGATTCAAGTTTAGTAGAAAAAATGGAGTCAAAGTGAATGAAGTCTTACTTTTACTGCCGTGGGAACAATTCATAAGATAGCAAATGCAAGTGCAATAATAAGTTGTGAGAAAAAGACTGACAGGAATGAAATTTTATAGTGCTAAGTTCCTACCAAAAAAAAAAAAAAAAAGCTGAATTAAACTCATTAGTGGAATAGCATCAGCCTGTACTTGAAATCATATTAACAAAATGATTCATATGCTGAATTAACATTACAAATGGTGGTGTTTTTTTCCTTCTCTCTGACCATATATATATATGTGTACTCTGTGTAGGTGGCAAGACACTGACAGGGGCATGGCTACAGAAGCAGTCTTTGTAAGGAGAGATCAAGAGCTGCCACCATGCATCCCAACAATGAAGTAGTCAGGCAAAATCTCCATGAGGCCTGCAAGGATCACCTCCTGGCTAAACTCAGGCAGCAAAAGAAGGCTTACAGAGGGTGGAAGCAAGCCTGGGAGAGATATAGAGACATTGAGCAGCCAGGGATCAGGTTAGGAAAGCTAAAGCCCTGATAGAATTCAATTTGATCAGGGATGCCAAGAAAGACAAGAAAGCAACAAGAAAGGATTCTACAAATATGACTGTGATAAAAGGAAGGCTAGGGAAATTGTGGGCCCTCTCCAGAAGGAAGTGGGAGATCTGGTTACCTGAGATACAGAAAAGGCTGAGGTACTCAGTGATGTTTTTGCCTCAGTCTTCACCAGCAAGAGCTCCAAACACATAAACCAAGCCCCAGAAGACAAAGGCAGGGACTGAGAGAATGATGAACCAACCACTGTAGGAGAAGATCAGGTTCAAGACCATCTAAGGAATCTAAAGGTGCACAGGTCCGTGGGACTTGATGAAATACATCCACAGGTCCTAAGGAAACTGGCAGATGAAGTTGCTAAATCACTGTCCATCATATTTGAGATGTCATGGCCATTTGGTGACATTCTCAGTGACTGGAAGAGGGGAAACATAACCTCCATGTTTAAAAAGGGAAAATGAAAAAAAGGAAGACCCTGGGAACTACAGGCCAATCAGTCTCACCTCTGCACCTGGCACGATCATGGAGCAGATCCTCCTGGAAATTATGCTAAGGCACATGGAAAATAAGGAGGTGATTGGTGACAGCCAACATGGCTACACTAAGAGCAGCTCTTGCCTGATAAATCTGGTGACCATCTACAACAGGGTTACAGCACTGGTGGACAGGAGAAAAGCAACTTTCTATTTTTGTCCCTGCACAGCCTCGCAACATTTTTGTAGTCCTCCTGAGTGACCCATCCCTTCTTCAGAAGGTCATAAACCCTCTTTTTCTTCCTGAGCTCTAGCCACAGCTCTCTGTTCTGCCAGGCTGGTTTTCTTCTGCACCGTCTCATCTTTTGGCATGTGGGGGTTGTCTGTTCCTGTGCCTTTAGGGTTTCTTTCTTGAAAAGTGTCCAGCCTTCCTGGACTCCTTTATCTTTCACGACTGTCTCCCATGGGACTCCATCAACCAGTGTCCTTAGCAGGCCAAAGTCTGCCCTCCAGAAGTCCAGTTCTGCTAAATCTCTTCTTATTTTTTCAAGGATCAAATGCTCTATTAATTTGGGATCGCTATGCCCAAGATGGCCTCCAACTTTCACATCACCCACAAGTCCTTCTTTATTTATGAGAAAAAGGGGAGGACCATCCCTAGTTGGCTCACTCACCAGCTGTGTCAGGAAGATATTTTCCACACACTCTAAAAACCTCCTAGACTGTTTCTTGTTGAAGTCCCCCATGAGAACAAGAATGCAAGACATCTCCCAGCTGTTTCTACAACTCTGGGTTAAACTGTAATTAACTCCTCCTTTTGCAGTCACATGAGAAGTTATTGTTTTATAACATGCTAGTTTATCAATACGCTGAAATTTCTGTGTTTCAAATAAATATAATGATACAGATTTGCATTTTATTCAATTTGTACTTTGAAAAATATTTTTTATTTTCTGTAAAATATTGTATCACCATTTTTTCTTCCACTGCAAACATATTAACCTCTAACATGCTAATACACTTATAGTTGGTAGAAGTATTTAAATAATTGTATTAAATGGGAAATTTAATAGGTTGCATCAGATTTTATTAACATCCTTCAGTATTTTGGTATATCAGAATAATATATAGTTAAAAAATACGTATTCATTATTTCATTTCCTTTCTCATTTTTCTGGACACGTATTCTTGCCGCTCTGTTACCTTTTGATTTAAACCTTTCTGAATTGTGCAAGCTCAGCAGCCAAGATGTCTACAGCCTTCCTACTGCAGCATTTACCCATTCTATATAAAATTCAATACCAGATCCTCTGTAAGAGGGGAAAAATCCTAAAGTGTGATCTTGAGGAAGGAATACAGTTTCTGTCTTGTGGGATCACTATTCCCTGATGTCTGGATATACAAAAATGGATGTCCATTAATGACATTTTAAAGAGACTGAAAAATTTCCAGGACCTAGCCATGCAAGGGTAATAGAGGACCATGACAAGCCTATGACTGCAATGCTTTATCAATTTCAAGATACATCAACTTTTTCAAATAAGAGCAGCACCAAATTCCTTTGGGAGGAAAATTTCTGCACTGTTGTAATTCTATTTCAGAATATCTTCTTATGGTTTTTCCCTTTACTTTCCAGGTTTTGACTTTAAAAGATAAAATCTTACTCCACGGATATTGATATTACTAGGTTATTATCACCTGGGTTTACAGGTGATTCCAGACATTCATTAGTCCAACAAGCACTATTGAAATCAATCACTTGATTTCTCTCAAAAAAATGTGATAAAAATTAGATGTTATCTCTGTTTTTTACCTTCTTTGCAGCATAATAAGACATTATGTGATACATATATTTTAGTAGCATAGAAAAGGCTGTAATGCTATCCTTTTTAAATACCCTTAATTCTTCAGTATTATCTTTGACATTGTGAATATAGATGTCACATATATATGGCCAACTGAACAAAAAATTACTTTTCGATAGGAGAACAGAAAGTCTCCTGTATATAAAACTTATAATCATGCATGCACTTATCAATTGTCTTGTTTATTGGAAAGGGCACAGTAATGAGATACAGAGATCTTATATAACTATAGTTTACTTTCCAGAGGAAAAACTCATTCTGCGTTACTACACTAAATATGCCTCTCTTATTTTTTATAGATGTTTTTTGTAAGTTGCAGCCCTAAGGCTCTGATCACTTTAACTGTCATAGGCATTTCATAATTCCCTTCCAAAAGAAATACAACTACCAAAAAAGAAAAAAAAAAAGGAAAAAGAAAAAATAAAAATAAAGATCTGTCAGCAGCAGTACTGTATTAATAAATGAAGTATCCTTCTTAGATGAAAAAAACAACTGTTAAATATTAAAAAAAAAAAAAAGATATTAGGACAGATATTTCGGGGGGGGGGGGGGGGGTGAAGGAAGTTGTATCTTCCCCATTTCTGCTATATCAGACCTGTACCTTTCCCTTGCTGGCTTCAACTGTTTCAAGTTGATCCACCAAAATAAAGACAGCAGAATTCATTACAGCCAGCTCCACTTCTGTATATACCTTTTCACTTTGGTTGTGTATTGCTGATGCATAATAATAACCTAGTGATTTTTGTGCTGGTACAACAGATCAATCTATTACAGAACCTTTATTTGTATGCTTTGATAAATGATAATGACCCAGACTATAACATCCTAGAATTAGAGAACTACCCCCCACCCCCCACCCCCAGCAATGGATCTTTAATAAAGCTTTAACATTTTGTTTTTTAACATACTTGAATAAGAAAAATGCATTATAACAAAAAATTTACTTGCATTAAATCCATGACACCTGGTTAAAGACAACCTTTAAGGTTTTGTTAACAAAGCTCGTCTTCATATCTGATTTTGATTCTGGCTTGCCTATGATACCTTTTCTTCTGTGTAAACTTAGTCAACCTTTGCTTTCACTGAAGAATCGTCAGCTGAAATTGATAATTGCAACTCCCCTTCCTCACCCTTGATAGCTTCTAATCTTTGCAAAGTCAAGTTTATTCCTCACAAGAACTTTATCTTTGTCAGGATTTTAGTAAATTGAAAGTGTCTCCAGCAACATTTGTTGTTTGTTAATATGCTAATTCACACAATGTGCATTCAGAGAGCAGGTTGATTTTCTTGTTTTGTTCTTAGTGCCCTTATCAAGATAAAAGTATTTCACCAGCCACAGCATTACACAGCTCAAATAATTTGTTAAATGTATAGGGATTTTCCTCCCTAGTATGTTGCAGTCTTTTTTGTGCTCCATCTTCAAACCATAAATTTGGAAATTCTTCAGAAACCTCCTTCCTCGTCCCCTTAATGCACAGGTGTTTGGGGCTTACTTTACTTAGTTACTGTCTTGATTATTTCTGACATAATGAAAGAAATGCTGGTAAGAATTTAGATTTAATTTTCTGGACCTGCAGACATTACTGCTTCTGATGGAATGATGTTATACCTTTGTCTCATTGTGTAAATCAGTATTTATTGATTTCAGAAGACACATTTCCATTTAACATATGGGTCAAACATCCAACCCACATGTAAAGAGCTAGCCAGGGTGTTTGTTGCATTTTCATAATAAAGACGAAAGACTTCCTACAGTTCAGCTGGCCCATCTTCTCTGTGCCACCAACATGGTTTAGTAACTTTCACATGATTAACTTTGCTTTACAGCCTAGAGTATTTTCCTCATTTTGGCTCGTTTTAGGAAGGGCACGTTGCAACCTACATGGTAAATCTACAATTTGCAAAGTAAAGTTAACAACATTATTCCAAACTATATTCCTACCATATAACACCACCTACTTGGAAATTTTCTATATGGAAATTGAATGCAACTTCTATTGCAATTGGTTTATACCTTTTCTTTTGTCTTTATATTTTTGATGTTTTAATCACATACAGATGACATGTCAAAACTATTGTTCTGTTGATGCTATTGTGTATGCCAGCAAAGAATAAAGTCTGAGATAAAGCCGCGGTATTTTGGAATTAATGTAAGGATATTCTTTTTTTAAAAGAATGGAAATTCTCTTTTAAAAGAGCAACAGGTTGCATTTATTTTTCCAGCTGTACTTTATTAATACATTTTCAAATAACAGCTCCATTTGATTGAAATTGACTAATTTAAAGTACTGAATCAGCTTATAAACACTGTTTTTTTTCTTATACCATGCAAATTTATAATTATCCTGACTTATTTGTTTTTATGCCTTACAAGGAAAAATAAACAAAAACAACAAAACAACAATATAAAATATGTGATTTTCATTATACAAGTTAATATTATGAGTGTACTCGTAATAATTATTAATGATAATGATTCCTGATAACGAAGCAAATAAGAAATAAACAAAGGCTGGAGGTAATATGAGAACTTTCAATTTCAATGTAGCTGTGCCCATGGACACAAGTTAAAAATTCCACAAAGTTTTGTGTCACGGATTTGGTTGGGATAGAGTTAATTTTCTTTGTAGAGGTTTTTATGATGTTGATTTGATTTTTTTATGAAAATAGTATTGATAACATTGACATTTTTAGTTGTTGCAGCACAGTACCTAACACAGATCCAAGGACTTTTCAGCTTCTCATGCTGCCCTGCCAGCAAGGAGGTTGGGTGTGCACAAGGAGCTGGAAGGGAACAGAACCAGGACAGCTGACCCAAACTGGCCAAAGGGATATTCCATAACATAGGATGTCATGCTCAGCAATAAAAACCTGGGTTAAAGTAAGAGGAAGATGGGGATGTTTGGAGTGATGGCATTTGTCTTCCCAAGAAACCATTATCTGTGATGTGCCCTGCTTTCCTGGAAGTGGCTGAACATCTTCAAAAATAAAAAATGACCTACATACACAATGGGAGCACAGTACCTCACACTGTAAGTGAAGAGTAGGTTCAAGACCCCCTGATGAAACTGAACAGGTAGAAGTCCAAAGGGCATGATGACATAGTCTCAGGGTCCTAAAGGAAAAGGCTGATGGAGTTGTGAAGACACTCTCCATCATATTTGAAAAGTAATGGAAGTCAGGTGAAGTCCTCCTGACTGCAAAAAGGGAACCATCACTCTCATTTTTTAAAAGGGTAGAAAGAGAAAGACCCAGGAAACAACAGCCTGGTGAGCCTTATCTCAGTGACTGGGAAGATCATGGAAAATATCCTCCTGGAAGTAATGTCAAGGCACATGTTAGACAAGGAAGTGAACCAAGACAGCCAGAATGGCTTCACCAAGAGCAAATTGTGCCTGACCAATCTGGTGGCCTTCTGTGATGGAGTGACTGCATCAGCTGACAAGGGAAGACCAACTGAAAAACCAATTCACATCATCTACCTCAACTTCTGTAAGGCCTTTGACGTGGTCCCACATGACATCCTGGTCTCCAAATTTGGAGAGAGATGGATTTGAAGCATGGACCATTTGGTGGAGAAGGAATTGGCTTGAAGGCCACACCCAGAGAGTGGTGTTCAATGGCTCTATGTCCATGTGGAAGATGGTGACAAGCGGTGTCACCTCAGGAACAGTACCTCAGGTCTGTCTTGGGACCAGTACTGTTTAATACCTTTATCAAAGACATAGGCAATGGGATTGAGTGCACCCTCAGCAAGACTGCAGATGACACCAAGCTGAGTAGTGCAGTCGATACAACAGAAGGAAGGGATGCCATCCAGAGGGACCTGGACAAGCTTGAGAAGTGGGCCCAGGTGAACCTAATGAGGTTCAACAAGTCCAGGTGCAAGGTGCGGCACCTGGGTCAGGGCAATCCCAAACATGAGCACAGACTGGGAGACAAACTCATTGAAAGCAGCCTTGCAGAGAAAGACTTGGGGGTTCTGGTGGATGAAAAGCTCAACATGAACCAGCAGTATGCTCTTGCAGCCCAGAAGGCCGACTGCATCCTGGGCTGCATCAAGAGAGTTGCTGGCAACTGGTACTTGCCGAGGCGATCGGCTCCAGGGGAGACGCGTTCTGCAGGGGAGTGTGGGATTGGGACAGGCAGGGCTTTTTTTCCGGCATCGAGGCCACTCGAGGGAGCTGCCAGGACCCGGCAGCCCTCGCAAGGGAGGCTGACGAGGCGTAGGCGGAGCCAGCAGCGCCCCCTCCCCGGCCGTTCAAAAGCAGCCCCTAGGGAGCGTGAGCGACCAGGGCAAGTCCTCTTCAATATCTTTTTCGATGATTTGGATGAGGGGATTGAGTGCACCCTCAGTAAGTTTGTAAACGACACCAAGTTAGGTGCGTGTGTTGATCTGCTCGAGGGTAGGAAGGCTCTGCAGGAGGATCTGGATAGGCTGGACTGATGGGCTGAGGCCAACTGTATGAAGTTCAACAAGGCCAAGTGCCGGGTCCTGCACCTGGGGCGTAACAACCCCAAGCAGTGCTACAGGCTGGGAGATGAGTGGTTGGAAAGCTGCCTGGCTAAGAAGGACCTGGGAGTACTGGTTGACAGTCGGCTGAATATGAGCCAGCAGTGTGCTCAGGTGGCCAAGAAGGCCAACAGCATCCTGGCTTGTATGAGAAGCAGCATGGCCAGCAGGGCTAGGGAGGTGATTGTCCTCCTGTACTCGGCTCTGGTGAGGCCGCACCTCGAGTACTGTGTTCAGTTTTGGGCCCCTCGCTACAAGAAGGACATGGAGGTGCTTGAGAGAGTCCAGAGAAGGGCAACGAAGCTGGTGAGGGGTCTGGAGAACAAGTCTTACGAGGAGCGGCTGAGGGAGCTGGGGTTGTTCAGCCTGGAGAAGAGGAGGCTCAGGGGTGACCTTATCACTCTCTACAGGTACGTTAAAGGATGCTGTAGCGAGGTGGGAATTGGTCTATTCTCCCACATGCCTGGTGACAGGACAAGGGGGAATGGGCGAAAGTTGTGCCAGGGGAGGTTTAGATTGGATATTAGGAAGAACTCCTTTACTGAAAGGGTTGTTAGGCATTGGAATAGGCTGCCCAGGGAAGTGGTTGAGTCACCATCCCTGGAGGTCTTTAAGAGACGTTTAGATATTGAGCTTAGTGATACGGTTTAGTGGAGGACTTCTTAGTATTAGGTAAGAGGTTAGACTGGGTGATCTTGGAGGTCTCTTCCAACCTAGACGCTTTTGTGATTCTGTGAGAGGAGTGGCCAGCAGGTTGGGGGAGGTGCCCCTCTCCTCTGCCCTCTTGAGGACCCACCTGGAGTGCTGTATCCAGGTCTGGGGGCCTCCAGCGCAAGAAAGATGTGGATCCCTTTGAGTGGCTCCAGGGGAGAGCCATGAAAACGATCAGAGGGCTGTAGTACCCCTCCTATGAAAAAAAGAGCTGAGATAGTTGGGGATGTTCAGACTGGAAAAGAGAAGGCTTCAGAGAGACCTTTCAGTACTTGCAGCCTTTCAGTACTTAAAGGGGACATCATAAAAGAGATGGAAGGCGACTTACATGGGCAGATATTGTTAGGACAAGGGGAAATGATTTCAAACTAAAGTGTGTGTGTGAGAGGGGGGAGGAGTAAGATTAGATGTTAGCAGAACATTCTTTACTCAGAGGGTGGTAAGGCACAGGATGGAACAGGTTTCCCAAAGAAGTTATGGATGCCCCATCCCTGGAGGTGATCACAGAGGGGTTGAATGGGGCTTTGAGCAACCTAGTCTAGTGGAAGGTGTCTTTGCTCATGGCATGGGGGGGGTTGGAATTTGATGACCTCTTACGTCCCTTCCAACCCAAACCATTCTACGATTGTGTTGTGGTTTAGCCCGGCTGGCAGTCAAACACCACACAGCCGTTCGCTCACCCTCCCCCCTCCCTCTCCGGGATGGGGGAGAGAAACGGGAAAGTGGAGTCTGTGAGTTGAGATAAAGACAGTTTATTAAGACAGGGAAAAGAATATCAACAATAATAATAATAATAATAGTATTAATAGTAATAATGTGTACGAAATAAGTGATGCACAATGCAATTGCTCACCACCCGTTGACCGATGCCCAGCCTATCCCTGAGCAGCTGGCCACCCCTCCACCCCGGCTAGCCACCCCTATATATTGTTCAGCATGACGTCAGATGGTATGGAATACCCCTTTGGCCAGTTTGGATCAGCTGTCCTGGCTCTGTCCCCTCCCAGCTCCTGCTGCATCCCTAGCCTGCTCGCTAGCAGGACAGAGAGAGGCTGAAAAGTCCTTGGCTTGGTGTAAGCACTGCTCTACAACAATTAAAACATCAGCATGTTATCAGCGCTCTTCTCATTCTAATCCAAAACATAGCACCCTGCCAGCTACTAGGAGGAAAATTAACTCTGTCCTAACTGAAACCAGGACAGATTGATTCTATGATTCCATGATTCTATGATTCTGTGATCTACCTATAAATGGAAAGTAGCAAATGTTTTCCTTGTTTTTCTTTGCTTGTTTGTGCAGCTTTTGCTTTACCTAATAAACTCCATTTATCTCAACCCATGAGTTCTCACACTTTTACCTTTCTGATTTTCTCCCCCAACCCACCTGGGAGGAGTGAGAGAGTGGCTGTGTTACTTTTCTGTCAGCCAGGTTTAAACCACAACATTTTGAATCCAAGTACAGATACGTTTGTAGTACGGAAAGTTATTTCTAAGTGACAAAGGGATGTTTGGAAAGTCACCCAGACTTTATTCACAGGCACATTTGTAACAGTGTTATGTTTTATCTGACACATTATCCAGATGAAAATCAATTATTGAAAATGACAAATTACTGAAAATTTATTTTCAGAAAGGATCAAATATGGGGAAATGAAAATACCTATTGATCTACTTGGTTAGCCCTTATATTTTCTCATGCAACATTAATTCTACATGCAGTATTAATTCTAGCAATAGAACTCATGAATTGAAGGAAGCTGCAATAGAGTTGTAACAATAATATTCCTGTGAGTATTGAAAATATCCCAAATCTACACTTAATATCTTTTTAGGATGTATTCAAAAATGATTGATATGGAGAAACCTTTCTTTGGCTTTGCTCTTGCTACTATTCTGACATTCTTGTTTTGTTGTTGTTGTTGTAGACAGCATATGTGAGATCAACATATTTTATAAGGCTTTGATCTGGAGCATATCTACTGAGCATATTTGAGTTGCTCAGTCCAGCAATCATATGAAATCCCATGTGCACATGTAAAGCAATGTCAAACCTTTTACAAACAGAGGATGTTGAGGGTGGAAGAGCAATGCAGGAGAGAAGTAAACAATGTAAAGATGAGCAAGAGTTCTGAGAGAAAATGATAAAGGCAGAGGGGGAAAGGTTGCAGGGAGAAACTGGACTATTAGCTACATGGCTAGATAACAGCAACATAGAAAGAAGGAAAGAGCAATTTATAACTGAAAGGAACATTAGGAGAATAAAAGACATTGATAAACCTATTTTTTATCATTTTCTCTGCAAAATAGTCCAGGCTACAGAACTTCAGTACTTATGGGATACATGGCCTCAAGAGATAAGAATTAAATGGAGACTTGGGACTTGTGAATGGGAGCAATATATGGGACTCCCTGGCATATGATAGGCTGACTGGGAATAAATTTCTTTGAGCATGGTTTTAAACTGTTCTCAAGGTTTGTCAGGCTCATAAACAAACTTGTTTACTGAAATTCAATGGAGCATGCTAAAGTCAGGCTGAAAAACACAGCCTGTTTCAGCACAGGGGAGGCCAGAGTGGGCCAATGTCACTCATCACTGCCTCTCAAGGTGATCAGGAAAGCTGTAAGGAAAGTGTACAGGGAGCCCTAGGAACACACACCCCCATCTGAGCGAGGCAGCTTATCCCTGCCTCCTGATGGCAAAGGCTGTGATAGCTCCATGGATGCTTGTACTCTGTGGCTTTTTTTGTCAATGCAAAGTTGTCAAAAAGGTACACATCCCCAGCATATTACTTAAAAGTGCAATATATCAAGATTTTCTCTGGAATTTTACCCACGTAGTTACTAAAGAAATGGTGGAGAGTCAAAATTTTAGTGCAGGCAAACCCAGATAAAAGCACTTTTAAGTTTTAAACTCATAATGAGTACTAATTTCTGCCAGCTTTACATCTGTAAATTTAAATGTAATGTATTACATGAGTGGCTTTCAAATTATATGTTTTCCTGTCCTATATGTTTTGTAGGTATTTGCCAAATACCATGTCTACATACATACGTGTACTCACGCAGTCCCACCACCTTCCACCAACAAAGAGAGTCATACTTATTCTGCAATCACTTTCCCTTCAGCATACTGTTAAAAAAAATATGACCCTGGTTCCAAACAAATTAAATTTAGCATCAAATTTCTCACCTCATTTTCCAGAGTGCCTAGAGAACTTTATGAAGCCTTAGTTGGAAAACCCAGCTGTGGCTGTGCTCTGTGTGCCAAAAAGGTTTTCTCTCAGTCCCTGTGCCAGCACACAGACATTCAGCTTGCAAAAGTATGTCTTTGCATCCCTCAATCTTCCTTCAAGTTTGAGATCTTGCTTTGGACCTACACCTCTTCTCCCCAAGCTTCACTGAGCCAAAGAACATACTTACTTCCTTCGTAAGGACAGAATATTCAGGGAGAGAAAAAGAAATGAGAAGGAAGAAAAAAATGGATGAGAATTTTTTGTAACTTCTTGAATTGCTTTCCTTTTCTCATTCCCTTGAGGACTACATAACCACACCAAACTGCTGCCTTGAAAATTGCCTTATTCTTAGAAAAGGATTCTTGATTCAGTCTATTTGCATTAAAATGATCTTTGTATTTTTGTATCTTCCATTCTTAATACGGATTGGATTTTAAAAGTATAATGTGTCATAATTAATCATTATAACATTTTGTGCATAGAGGAAGATTTTACCTCTTAAAAGCCATTTCTAACTACATGAAGGAGAAAAAGGTGTTTGTGAAGCAAAATAGCGTTTGGGTCTATCATTGCAGGTTGAGCAGGGGTAAATCTTGCCAGATGAACCTGGTTGCCTTCTGTGATGAAATGACTGTGGATGAGGGTCCCATCTGACCCAAGTATTTCTGTGATTCTTAGATTCCCCTTCTAAGATCTTTGCTGAGGCCACAGCACTGTTGTGAAGCTGTAGGAAGTCTGATACTGTCATTTGTACATATTGTTGAGTGGAGGTGTCTCAAATTGCTGAATCTGTTGCTCTTTTTTTTTTTTTTTCCAATTATTTTTTGGGAATTTGCAGCCTATATCCCCACAAGTTGTGCTTTTGTGGCAAAATTATCATTTGACTGCAGGACTATAATATGTGAATTTTCTTCTGCTTGTAGCTATAATGGCATTATTTTCATGAAGTGAAGGTAGATTTTTCAATCCCCAATCAGATTAATGTTCTGTCTTGCCTTCTGTTTCTATCTTCAAATCCCCAGTGATTCTAACACCAGATCTCTAACAGTGAAACCACTCTTTTTAGCTCTGTTGAACAATGTGTTGACAGCTAATGGTTCTTAGTTCAATGATGCTGTTTCTTACTGTCAGCCTTAAAAAGTAATCACAGCCTTAGTCCACATACTTATTAGCAAACTCTGTCTGACTGCAGTTTCTGTCTACCTGCCAGACCAGGCATTATGAATGTTAACAGTGATGTGCTTAAACTTCTACTTATCTGCAAATTACACAAATTTATGTTTTATTAAGTATGAATTCTGTTCAGAAGTTCAGTGTGTTTGGCATGGTGCCTTTTTACATGATTTTGGCATGATAGATTATGTATATGTTAATATCTGTTTCACTGAGGCATTTTCAAGCGAGACTGCCTCAGGGAAATGAGAATAATAGTACAGAAGAAGTACAAAGCTTCTTTATTCCACCCTCCCCCCTTTCCCCAACACCTCACATAATCTGTATCATGTTTGTTCCGAGGAGATAAAATTTTCTGCTCTACCAATACTACTCTTATTTGACATAGCCTGTAATTTCAAGAGGCTTTAGTATGTTCTTTGAAGTATCTATTCATTTCATACAAGTATAAGAAATCTTTTGTCCTTCTCTTTTAAGTATTTTATTCTGCAAACGACCTACTTGTGTTACCTTTTTAGATATTGTTTTAATTTCGTATAGGTTCTTAGAATCACATTCTGATACTTTATAGCAAGTCCTGGATTGAGAGCATCTGTAAACTGTAGAGACATACTAAAAAGTGCAGGCTTGACCATCCTGTGATAACAATCTTAATTGTTTTCTGCCAGTACTGGTTCTCATGTCTCCTTGCAGCAGAATGAGTATCTGTGCTAAGAAATGGACTTCTATTTAAACTAAGAAATAGTCACATCGTTTTAGACATTTTAACACTGCTAAATTGTAACATGCACTTGAGAGTCCTTCATAGTGTTAAGTACAAGGCAGGGTAAAGAGCAAAATAAAAGGCATTTTTGTAGCTCATATTCATTTAAAGGAAATAGAACAAAGAATCAATCCTAATCCACTGTTTATGAGATTTCTTAGGAATAGTTCCTTTAACTCCAATTCGCTGGTTGCCTTCCCTCTTTTCCCTCTTTTTTTTTTTTTTTTTTCTTTTTTTTCCCCTTCGCTTAATTTCTTTCCTATTTTAATTGAAAATGCTCTGAGAAAGCATATTTATTGATGGGACTACTCTTGACTTATGATGTCAGAGATGCAGTCTGGCTCCAAGCACATTTGAAGAGCTATATCATGGCAGCCCTAATGGTTCTAGCCCTTGACCATAACCTCATCGTAAGCTTTACTTAGCTATTCTTGTCCCATAAGAAGCATTTTACCATTTCCTTCTAATACCCCTTGTCCAGTTTTTGGCTACTATTTTTCTTTTGCGTGATATAGGTTATTCAGAAAGATAAATAAATAAATAAATAAATAAATAAATAAATAAAAAGGCAAGGTCCTGATACTGTCAAATTGTTTTACATAGGTTTCTGTACAGTCCATGGGTGTTTTGCCATTGATGGCACTGGAAAAAGAATTGAGCTACACGTTTATTATAATTCAGTGGCTCTGTTGAAGAGCGTGCAGTGTCACCAACAAATTCCCATCAGAGAACAGTAATAGGAAACTGGTTTCCCAGCACCAGCTGTGTGCCCTGCTACTGCAGAAAATGAAAATGACGTGTGAATTCAACTGATCAGAACATATTATGGCAGCATGCAGAAAGGAGCAAGTTTCATTTTCTGCAACAGAAAGGAAGATACTCTGTAAAGGATAAATGTTCCAAAGGACAGGTATCCTGGGTATACTCTGGGTAAAGGATAGGTGTCCTGGGGATGCTATGTATTAAAGAGAGCTGAGTGTCTGACAGCAAAACAGACACAATCAGACAAGTGAAGCTGCCTGAAACATTAAAGAAAATAGCTCATTACATATTTAACTGAATCAATGATAAACATGGGATTGTTAAGATTGCTTTATTGTTTTGGTTTGGTTTTGTTGCTGTCTTTATTTATTTATTTATTTATTTATTTATTAAGCTGATTGATAGACAGTCTTCGTCCTGAGCTGACAATCTTATTATTCATCTCAATCTACAGCTTTCACACAGGATGAAGTCTCAGAGGCAGACAGCTTTAAGAACTCTCCATTGCCTCTGTAGGCTGCCTTATGAGGGTTAGGTGAGCACCAAAATGTTACCTTTTGTTTTCTTTTTTAAAATTTTTCTGTGTACCATGAGATTCCATGTTTTCTGTTTTGAAGCTTATGCTGTCTGTTGCTTCTGTGTTGCTTGTATCTCCTTCTAGTCCCCCTTGCTTTTTCTATCTCTCTTTTAGCTTTCCTCTGCTCTTCAAGCTTTATCTGTGCAATTCCTTGGAGCTTCATGCTTAAAAGACATGACTTGACTGCAAGCTTTCAAGAGTCACAAATGAAATGAGCTTAGGAACTCTGTGTCTCCTGATGCCAAGTGCAAAAAACTTTCCTAAATGCTGTAGCTTTGCCAGTCAATTACTGAAGCCTGTGAGAAAAGCATGGAGTAATAAAATTATGTGCAATACTGAAAGGAATACCAGAGTAGAAACAGTCTTAATTTAATGGAGAGGAGCATTATTGATTCCTGTCCTCTGCAACAGGGCTTAAAAGCAAATAAAATCCATTACTTCCAATGGCTGACATTTTAAAAGCCACTGCTTTAATGTTTTAAATCATATTGTACTGGATTTGCATTGTCTCTTTATTCTTCTACATTTCTGTCATCCCACGTGCAGAGTTTTGCCACTACACCATTGCAAGAAATATTTCCCTAATGACTACAATCATTATTTCCACAGATCCAATTGCACCTGGGTCGTCAGCTTGTCAAGGCTTCTAAACCAAACAGGATCCAAAACAGGATCCAGCAGTTCAAAATAAAATCTCTGAGGAAATCCTAGAGCTTACAGGAGATGATTTTGGACACCTGGAAATCCCTGACTTTGATTCTGCAACACTTTCAACCCCCACAAAGTAGCTAGGGAGAACTGTAATCTTTGAAGTGCCTCTGTTTCTACTAAACAAGCCAAGATGATCTAAGCTCCTTCAAAAGGTATGGTTTACTTGGGGTCCTGTTGAGCATCTGTTTTTCCTTCTTTCTTCCACTTCTCCTTTACATATTCAGCAACATTAGAAGCACCTCCTTGTGAAAGGTCCTTGCTGAATCAAATCTTGAGAAACTGGTGTATATCATCTTCACTCATTCTCCACCTTCATTTTTTAAATGGCCTCTGTTTCTTCCTGTACTAAAAGATGTAGTAGAAACTGCTGTGTATATGTACCAGAAGAACAACAGCCAGCTTTTACCCCCACCTTCTTTACCTGATGAGAAAATACTGCCTTTGGCACAATGCAATAGGATGCTTTTGGATAGAAAGATTTTATAACCATAGGGTGTTATGTTCCAGTTCTCTTTCTTTCTTTTTTTTTTTTTAATTTTTTAATTTTTTCCTCCTTTTTTTTTTTGTTTTTTGTTATTCTTGTTTTTCTCCTGTAGATCTTGGGGCATTATTTATAATGTACCCTATGATTATTCATTTTTTACAAATAAAATAAAAAATGCCAGCTTTCAGTGTAAAAAACCTGATTCTATAGTGCAAACAGGACTGCCTTGCTGTTTTGGATTATTGAGTGAAAGAGATGTTTGGATTTAGCAGAGAGCCCAGGAAGCTTTTACTCCTGCATTAGTCAGTTGATGTAGTATGAATGTTCCCAACCACTTCAAGAGAGAAGTCTGTGAAGCTGAATGGCTATCTGCATTATAGCTGGATCTGACTTTACAGACATCTATGCTGGAGATATAATTCCTCATATACTTCCATGTAGTACTATTTCCAGATCTGTTATTTTCTATTACAACAGATTTTATTTTATTTTATTTTTTCTGTGGGTATTTTACAAGAGTGCATGCAAGGAAGAATGCTATATAACCTGACAAAGGGAGAAATCAAACTCCTCTTTGCTTTATCACTAGAAGTTTGTTCACTGAGAAGAGCTCATCATTGCTCCTGAAGGCTCAGAACAAGAGCAGGCTGTTTGAGGACACATCGAAGTCTTGATAGGACCTGACTATGTAGCCCTTCCCCATCTTACTCACTCCTACCCACCTTTGAGGACCAATGAGAGATCCCATAGGCCTCTGTCAGAATTGGCTTGTGAATAATTTTACATATAATTACATATTGCTACAGGCTTTCTGTACAGAATAATGAGACAGACAGTCTATTCCATGTAATGTATAAAATGGAGTAAGCTGCACCACATACTTTCTTATCTATAGTTTTTCTTAGTTATCAGACATTTCAGTTGGTGCTAGTAAATGATAATTCTTCATAAGGAAACAAACTATAAAAAGGGTTTATAGAGTGCTAACACTAACATCTTCTAAGCACAGCCAGCCTGTACCTAGAAATCATAGGGAGTTTCTAGGTTTCACAAGACTTCTAAAACAGTCAGTTACCTTTACAGTCACTTATGTAAGCCAATGCAAATTATCTCCCCAGGATCTCTCCACTGAGCATAAAATAATTTGTTCTAGACCATGGTCAGGAGCTTTTCACCAGAACTATTAGTCTTTCTCCAAGTCTAATTTTCTGAATTTTGATCACTACTTTTTCCACGATCTTTCATGAAATGACAAACTATCAAAAATCTGAAGTCTTTCCATTTGTAAACTCTATCCCCTCCCCTCCCCCACTTTCTTTTTTCTTTTTTTTTTCTTTTTGATTCTGTTTCAGATGGAAGCTTAATGTAACAACTCGGAAGTGGCATACATGGGTGACCTGCAGTAAACTATTAATCTCAGCATGAGATTTATGAAGAACATAATTCAGTAGGCCACCAAGAGCTGGTCCATTCTCATTGCCTCAGAACTGGAAAGAGCTGACTCTGAATGTTTTTAGCTTCCCACATGAATTAAGTGTTCATAAGACTTCCTAATTAATTATATATACTGGCTTCAGGTTTTTGAGTGACCTTTCAAACAGTTTGTTCTGCACAAACTAAGAATGGATATTCTTCTGTATTTTATGCAAAAGGGAAACCATTTCTGTAAATGAAGAATGTGAACATTGAACAGTATGGTGAACAAGTAAATGTATAATTATATGTAAACACATATATATGTACACATAATATAATTTATATAATTTAAATGTGCATTTTTCTACTAGCTCTCTATGTAACATCCTAATAAATAAAACAATACACCTACTGTAGGTAACAGAAATATGCAGTTTTAGTTAGAGCATCACCCTAGTTACCACTCGTATGCAAATATGCATTTAAAAAAAAACGTTTTCAATTTTTTGATGAGAGAGACAAAATAAGTTTGACAAATGCATTTTAAAATAGATTTCTTATAGATCTTGATTCAAACCAAAACCAAAATCTTAAAATAAACCAAAAAAAAAAAAAAAAGCTATTCTCCAATAATCATACAGATTTTGTCCATTCTACTATCTAAAGGCATTAGAGGTTTTAAACACATCTAATGTGTGCACTAATGGTGATGCTGATCATATATTTAAAATCTCCCTAATTTTGACTTTTTTTCCCCTGTACAGAATAGATCCTTTAACTGCAGATAGATCATTTGTTCATGCAGAAAATAATTATTGTTCTTGGAGATGCTTTCAGTACTGTCACACTCTGGTGTGTCTAGTGCAACCTGGAAGCATAACTTATGAGCATCAGAGACAGCCTCTAGTCAATTGCTCTCAAGATCATCAAGCAAGAAGCTTAACGGCCCTGTTTAAAATATCTATCTTCCAAGTCTTCTTGACATCTGAGCTTGAAAAATGTGCTATAGAAAAATAACATGAAGAATGTTTTAAATTGTCCTCCACTTCTGATCAATTTGTCAGTAACAAAACAATATAGAGGCTTAAATAATTTTCATTTTTAGATACAATTACCTTATTAGAGACACACTGGATGGATATAGCATGTGTGAGAGTTTTTGTGATTTTATATATATATTATGTTGTTGATGAGCTTTGCAAACATTGTGTTCATAAATGTCCATTAATTTATTTGCTGAAATGGGAGAGGTTTGTATTTTCCTCTCTTTTCATTCTTAAAGCAGCTTTCTAGCAATACTTTTGGTAATATGCGAGAATTAAAACATACTCTTCTGGAACCTTTTAATTGTGACATTTCACACAGCAGGCCAAAATAGGAGGATTTAAGCTGTAACATCCACAAGGGATTTGGAATTTCACTGAATGCTTCCAGATTTGTTTCATGGGGTATGATGACACAAAAGGTTATATAAAATCTCACCTTATGCAGCAATTTAAACAACTTGATGTTTGTTTCCAGTTCATTGTTTTAGGTCTCTTCCAGAAATTAATCATCTAGACAAGCGTGGATGTGTTAAAAAGTGTTTAAAAAAGTGTTTAAAAGTGCTTTTTTTTTAAAAAAAAAAAAAAAAAGTCATATTTATTTTTCACATTTACAAAACAGCACTGATCTTGGATGGATTTAATTTCTCTTTGCATTACTTTCTCCTTTTTAAATAACTGGACAATATGTTGCTTCCCTTTCGTGCCTCCACTACGATGGATTGCAAACCCCGTTGTGGCAATGAGAGTTCTAACTCTCAAAAGACAGTGTATGTGTATTTTGTAGAAGTGTTGAGTTGTTCAGATATTTTCTAACAAAAAGAAACAAGCCATTAAGATTCCATAGAATTCAACATAGCCACAATGATGAAGTAATATATGATAATAAAGGAATAGATACATGATAATAATGGAATATTAATATGATCAGGTCTTTGTCTCTTGGCTTCAGCCCCATACACTTGTAGGTATCTAGTGCTTGGAGGGTAATACTGTCAACTGTAGTCACTGCAGTGAATTCCTTATTCTTATCCTCTCTTTAAATAAATAATTCTGCAAAAAGTTTCAATGTCTCATTATTAGACATTAAAGTAAAAGCTGGATTTGGAAATGTGTTCTTTTAATATATTAGAAAAGAGTTCTATAGAGAGAGAGAGTTTCTATGTATATATAGAAAAGAGTTGTTCTGTGGAGAATAATTTCCAACTGATCTTAAATCAAGAGATGTAACTGACAGAGGAGGAAAAAAAAATCTTCATTGGGTTGAAAGAAAGGAATTCTCCTTGGTGGTGCTACTACTTTGCTGGGCAGCTGAATTCCACCACAACACCTCTCTCACTCTCCCTCCTCAAAGGAAAACAGAGGGAAAATATGATGGAAAGGGCTCAAGGGTTGAGAGAAGGACAGGGAGATCACTCAACAATTATTATCATGGGCAAAACAGATTCAACATAGGGAGATTAATATGCTTTATTGCCTATAACTAACAGACTAGAAAAGTGGGAAACTAAAAGCAAACTAAAACCACCTTCCCCACCTGCCCACCCTCTTCTACCTCCTCCACCCCAAGAAGTACAGGGGAACAGGGAATGGGGGCTGTGGTCAGTCCCTACCACTTTATCTCTGCCACTCTTTCATGGTCACTCTCTGCCCCTGCTCTAGCATGGGGTCCCTACCATGGGATGCCGTACTTCCCGAACTGATCCCACATGGGCTTCCCACAGGCAGAAGATCTTCAAGAACTGCCCCAATATGGGTCTGAATGATGAGCAGCAGCTCCCCTCAGATACCCTGCTCCTGCATGGGCTCCTCTCCATGGGCTGCAGCTCCTGCCTGGTGCCTGCTCCTGCAGGGGCTCTCCATGAGCTGCAGCCTTCTCCAGCCCACATCCACCTGCTCCACCGGGGGCTCCTCCAATGGCTGCAGCATGGAGATCTGCTCCATGTGGGACCCATGGGCTGCAGGGGGACAGCCTGCTTCACCAGGGCATCTCCACAGGCCACAGGGGAACTTCTGCTGTGTGCCTGGAGCACCTCCTGCCCTCCTTCCTCACTGACTGCAGGTCTGCAGGGCTTCTTCTCATTCATCTCCCAGCTGCTGTGGCACAGCAGGTTTTGTTTGCTTGTTTGTTTTCCCCTTTATTCAATCTGCTCTCCCAGAGGCCCAACCAGCCTCGCTCTCTGGCTCGGCTCTGGCCAGCAGTGGGTCCCTTTTGGAGCTGGCTGGAGCTGGCTCTGATCTGACATGGGGCAGCTGCTGGGCTGTGCTCACAGAGGCCTCCCCTGCAGCCAGCCCCCTGCTACCAAACCCTTGCTATATAAACCCAGTACAATACCAATGGATGAACAAATCTGAACTCACTGAAGTATTTGCTTTCTATAAAATTCTTAGTATACAGAAAATTATTGTCTTGAGATTCAGAATGTAAGTTTGCTAACATTAAGAGTGTGTTAGAGATGTGTCTATACCAAAGGCTTCAGTGATATGTAGTTACATATTTTGTCAGATACTTCAGATTGGAAGTAAATGCAATACACTCATATATTAAAACCTGTCATTATTACACTGTCTTAAAATAAAAATTGTATTGTGAGATATTGCTCTAACCAAAACAAAAACAAGAAAATATTCATATATTCCCTCTGAGGGATCTCATGAGGCAAAATAATGGCAACATACATGAATAGCTGCACAAAGCTTAACTTCTAATAAATATTGTCATTGGCTCTCTCCACTGAAGTCTGTGAGCCTCTACACAAAACCTTTCTATCAGGCTTCCTGTCTTAATAGATCATGAGATTGTAGAGAAGTGATGAAATACCTGAACAATAAATAGCATGGGAAGTGGCACCTGGAAATTTCCACTGCTATACAATAGTGCAAGAATGAAAAAATTTAGTTTGATTGGGAAAGGAAAATACATAATTTTTGTCTATTTGTGGATATTTGTGTCTTTTAAAAAAGTGGGAAGATATCTGCACAGTAATTTCTAATTCAGCACTTTGGGACCAGTCCAAAGGAAAATAATAATGACGATTATTATTTAAGATTCTTCAAGTGCTCTTCCTGAAAATTGTGTCCTCTGGTATGCAGGACAGGTCTGATGAACATACTGATGAGAAGAATAAAGGCCAAAAATGCCCACTAAGCATTCCTGAGAAGTAATCAAATGCTGAGATGTAGTTTTAAGAACTTAAATTTATGCTTCTGTTTTTGAAAATCCTGTCTGACGTAAGGAGCAGTGGCACTTAGATTGTCTATACTTGAATTGCCACTAGTGCCTTTTGAAGATGTTCCCATGTGAACCTGTCTCATGCAAGGCAGTCGAAAAGTGAAACTTGGAAAAGATCACAAAGCAAACTGAGGGAGCTGAATCCTCGTAGATCGAGACTGAAAGTAAGGTCTGTTGAAGGGCTAATGAAGCAGACACCATGCCTTGCTCTATTTTTTTTTTTTTTTTATCATAATAACTAACCAGTATCTTATACATTAGAGCAAAATAGCCACAGTTTAGCAATATATTTATGTCTATGTCTTTCCATTCACAAATAATGGATTTCCCTATGTCTGTTTAGAAATCCCAAAAGAAATGACACCAACTTTCTGAGAATAAATTGTGAAACTTTGTCTTCTGTTTCTATTTCTGCTACTTACTACATTTTATGACTGGATGTTCACACACATCTTTAAATGTGCATTTTAAAAAACAACTCAGGATAAGATAACATTTGTAAAACAAACAGACATGAAACGTACAAGTTGTATCAAAGTTAAGGACTGTCAAATAAGTATTTGGAGGTTTCCTGAGAGTCTTTCTAAACAATTCCACGTGTCACACAGCATAAGAATACCCACATCAATAGCTTGGCCTTTCTTTTGACATCAAGTTTCAAAATACATGTCAAGCAATTTGCACTGTGTACTATACAAATGTCAGTCAGAAGTAGAAAGATGGCCACAAGGGATTACGGTGTTAAAATGTTGCATAGTATCAAAATGCTAGCTTTGGTGAAAAAAAAAAAAAATCAGCAACAGTAAAGTCAGTATTTTAATAAGGATCAAGGGAGGCATAATTAAAGGTGGTAAACCTGTTTTTCTTCTTACCCCACCTCATATTTCCTCCACAAAGTCTTTGAATTACAGATTTAGTGAGTTAACAAGCACAAGCAGTCTCCTAGGTCTCATCCATTCCTCCTTTATATACTTCTGTATATAGAAAGAAACAGCCATGATGCAAAAACAACAAATGGATATTCCCACATTTTCAGTCAGAGGGAAATCAACGTCACTGAACAATATGATCTTATAAAATATCAGTATTTGGTTACAGCAGGTAAAAGAGATCAGGGTCTTTGGGGATATAGATTCAAATGCTCTTCAATCTTAGATGTGGTAAATTTGCCTTGTGATTTGTAGACATATATGAAAGTTCATATGGTAAAATTTATAGCTTTTGATCAGAAACTAAAAGAAAAAAAATGTAAATTTGTAAGTAATGCAAGCCAGAAAAAGATAAATTTTAAACCCATGTTATATTATATTCTAGACAGAGCTTCCAGTTTGCCAGATCTACACTTTAATGAATTTCTGCTTCAATGGAAACCAGAAATAACAAAAATTAATCTTTTTTTTTTTTTCTTTTTGAATAAGGCAGTTAGATATAGCCCTGCACAGTGCAAAGGTTCAATAAACAAAACAGTATAGTCATGTACTCATTGCATTTCTAAGGTGTGTAAAAGCATGATTTCAAATATACATACACATACTATACGTAAAGAGAGATATCATGAACACATACTTAAAAAGAGAATATGCACATATTTTAAGACATTATTCAGGTCTTTCTAAGATGCATCTTCTGCTATTTCATAAATATGAATATGTTTTAGTGTTTACATAAATATATATATAAACAGAGAAGAGCACACAAATATAAGCATGCATATGTATGCTGATACATCAATAAAATTTGCAAGTACTGAGAGGGCAATTCATTTATCTTTATTTTCATTTTACAAATATAGAATGATAACCATCAATGGAAAGTTGTCTGTGATTATACAATAGCCCTTCAGCAATTAGACCCATGAAAATTTTTGGTTTAGTGAAGAATAAAGTATCCTGTTGCATTCTTCTTGATGTGATAAGCTTTCTAATATTTTAGTGAAGGGAGTAAATAAAGTTCTGCCAAATATTAAATTTATGTTCATCGCTTACCAAGTCCTTTTTTCAAGTCTTTCTTTAGTCTTAAAATTATGTGCCTATCTTGTAAGAGGAATGAAAAAATAGTCTGCAGACTCCCATTTGAAAGAACAATATAATTTATGCTGTATATATTAAATGGCCTAAAGATTAGTTTTGTGTTTAAATGTGACAACCACTATTTCCACCTATCCCTTCTGCCCTTAAAGTGACATTGTAATGGGCATGTTGGGCAGAAAAAGCAGCCATGGGTAATTGCTAGAAGAACTTTGAAGTTATCTGCCCCAAGGGCAGATAAATATTGTAGGTAGCTGTAGCTGAAGCCTCAGGAACAGAAGGGCAATATGCAGCCCTGTTGTGGAATCACCTAGAGCTTTTTATCCTCTCTGAGAGGGCTCACAATGAGGCTCAGTATAGAAGCTATAACTGTACAGACAACTTGCTGTTTGTAGTGTGACTACAATGTGCCAATGATTTATGAACACCTAAAGGGTTCATTAAAACAATATTCTTTGAAGAACAACCAATTCCATTCTCTTTTCACAAACTACATGAAAATGCATTTCTTTCTCCCTTGATAGTCATCTGCCATTTACAAATGCTTATACAATAGTGATAAAATTGTTTCAATCATTCAGTCAATGCAATGTATCAGTGCAAATATTTCGTATCAATTCACAAGGCAATGAGTGAAAGTGTGCATATATATACACACAGAGAAAGGTATTGTAAACATATATATAATCAAAAAGTTGACATTATGTTATATGAATTTTGCTCTGGCAATATTTTCCAGAGCAAGCTACATTAGAAAAGTCACCCTTTGCATATGTATCAGAGCCAGTTCTAAATACTTATCCCAGTCTTATGCTAGTTGAAATCCATTCGCTTAAGTTGATTTACATTAGTATAAGTCTGGTAGAATGTGAGCTACAAAGACAGAATCGGGTCAACATTTTTTAATCAGAATATTAATATTCACAGAGTCAGTGTGGTATGTAGGTTAACTTCATAATAGTTCCATAAAGTGAATTCATTCACAGTGCTATATCATGCCAAAATACCGTTACAATCTATAATTTAAAACTTTTCCTTTGAAACTAGCTAAAGTCAGATTAAGAAGATAGATGGAAAGAGACCATCTTCTATAAAGTAAATAAAACTATACATCAATAAACATGCATAGGCATTCTTCTTTGCCATGTCCTCTGCTCTATGTGAACAATACTTTCTTGATTTCTTGATTAGCTGAGAAACTTCTGTAGGCTTTTACTTTTTTATATATTTCAGACATTCCATGGAATAAAATACATTCATATTTAATTATACTGACTATATGCTCTAAGAACCATCATTGTCAGTTTCTTCACAGAAAAGTGAATTGGTGCAATAATTCTTAAAAGCTTAGTAATCAAATTTTCCCACTTCTCAGCAGGAAAGCAAAGTATCAAATACAGTAGTTTGGAGCTGATGCATAGGTGTTTGTCATATATTTTCAAAGCAAGGGCTACTACCAATAATATATATTTTTTTCTGTTATTTTGTTTCTGGAAAACTAAAGTTGTTCTAGACAATAACATGTCTCAATCTGGTAGTGGGGTTTTTGTTTGTTTGTTGGTTTTTCTTTCTTTTATTTTGTAAGACAGAACAGATTTAAGACTTTGTTCTGGTTTTAATTAATTAATACAATACTGCGGGTGTTCCTATGTAGAATCCATGTGTGTGAGATTAAGTTCTGACAGCTTGTCTGTTAATTTACAATGAGGTGATCAGCATTTGCTAGAACTGGAGTACCGAATGGTTATCCCCTTGTAATGATAAAAGTCTATTGGATGCCAAAGGAAAATACAAGCAAATGGCTTATCTTCCTTCCGCTTTGTTCATTTTTATTTATTTTTTTGCTCATGTCCTCTGATCAAGCTTATATGAACAGCTGCCCCAGAGCAATCAATCCACGTTCAGCTGCCCCAGAGCAATCAATCCACGTTCAAAATGACCATGCGATTTCAGTATCCATATTTCCAAGTCACTCCTTGCTTTCTTTGTTCACCCTTGTCCTCTCACCCTGAGAATAAGGTCTTTGTTTGATTTCTGCCTTTTTCATGAATCATGTCATATTTCACTGCTACATAACTATCATCTCCATCTTTGCTCCCAGCGGGCTTAATAGAGAATATTTCCCATCTCATCAGTCAGTAACAGTAAGCATGTATAAGAAATCATATTTATGAGCCAGAAGGGAAAACAGCTTGCTTATCTGACTACTATTTTCTTTTAAATGGTGAAATAAACATTCTAAATGAAGAAAAATATTTTTTGGTGGTTTACTAAAAAATGCTGTCTCTGTCTTCATGATAAATAAGAGAGGTACACTGAGTGAAGTTACCTCTTAGTGAGGTTACTGAGTATAACCTGCAGCAATAACACCAGGGGAGGAGAGGTGCGTGAAATGAAGCTGAGTCTGGGAAAGAGGAAGAGAAGATATTTTGCCAAATGTTTAAATGTTTATCTTTCTGTACCGGAATCAATACCTAAATGTTTATGTTAATCGTCAATAAGTTAATTGAAATTCCCCAAACTGAGTCTGCTTTGTCTGTTACAGTAACTGATGAGTGATCTCCCTGTCTTTATTTTGACCTATGAATTTTCTTTCTCCTGTTCTTCCTGTTTTCTCCCCTATCCTGCTGGGAAGAAACTATATAGGTGCTTGGCTGCTGGGTGGGACCAACCCACCATATCTAGCCAAGTGATTACCAAGTTTCTTACAAACTAGTATCCTACTAGTCATGAAATGAACTGCTTCTTCTGTTACACACCATGATGATTGGTTCTAGGAAGTTTTAGGTTAAAAGTAACACCATGCTTACACTTATATTCTTCTCATCTCATACAGCTTTAATTGTGGAATGGCAATCAAAGCTTGTGATAACAACTGCAATTGAGAAGAAAGGATTGAAACACAAATTGACTTGGAATATATGAATAGAAAGGAAAATAATTCAAATTTGTGAAAGAAGTAAAATATAAACTGCAGTCAGTATTGACATCAAATCACTAAAAACATCTGAAAAGACAAACAGCATCAGGTGAGAAATAGTTCTCTAACAAAACACAAATGTCAAAAACATATGACATTTCATCACATTCTTTCAAAAAAATCTTCTAGAAAGAGCTGAAATGCAAACCACCATCTGTTGAAATATCCATGGCATCAAAATAGTCTTTTGATACTAATTTTTCAGTATCATCTTTTGAAAATCAACTTGACCATTACTGTACCTTAAAGTCAACTAAATACTGTTCTATTCTTTAATGTCTTTGATAGCTTTACACAGTGCAAAATGATCTTCTATTTCACTTTTATATACATATATATATTTAAATTGGCTTAGGAAAGATAACCTCACATACTGTTTTGATAAGACAAAAAGTGGTTTGTTTGGATGTATAGTATATGCAATTAAATACATATTTTTACCTTTAAAAAAATGTTTATTTTAAATATTCTTCACTACTTAATTCTGCATCCTGGAAATAGTTTGTAGGAGTCCAAAGAAACTGAGTTACAGTCTCATCTGTATTACAGTATTTAATGTTAAACAACAATCATAACATATATCATTTATTCAGGGAAAAGAATCTATAATTCCCAGTATAAAAGAATATGTTTTCCAACATTGACTGACATTTGAGTGAATAAGAAGATTTTTTTTTTTAAGTTTCAGTGTTAGTTTCAGTAGAATTTTATGAGTCATTATTTAATTTCTACATTTTTCAGGTTTTATGAAAATGATATATGTAAGATTGTTCAGGTTTTTCATTTTTTTTCTATTTCCAGTCATGCAGAACTCTTCTTTCCAAATTTTCAGAAAAAAAATGAGAAAGTATAATTATAGTAAATATTATCCTAAATAATTATTATAATATAATAATAATAATTATTGTTGTTGTTGTATTATAACAATATAATTATTATACTAAATAATACCTTTTGTATCTTCTGAACACAAGGAGGGAGTTGCCATATTCTCAAATGCTTTCCTTTGTTGTTTTTTTTTGTTTTGTTTTGTTTTTTTCTTTGAGGCTCCAGTTTTCCATACAAAATAGAAACTGTCTTAATCAATGCCCCATTTACCTCATAAGTATTTTCCATTTCTCCTGATGTTGTTTGAAGAGGTCAACTGTTGACTTATGTTTTTCCTCTCCATTCTGCATCATATATCTTTTACCCTTGTGATCTTGTGTGTAGTAGAATCAATCTTCACTTTCCCAGTTTTGCAAATAAGTTGTAGGGCTTAGGGTTTGTTTGTTTGTTTGTTTTAGGCTGATAAAACAGGTAAATTTACTGTTAAAGTTTCTTCTCTGCTACATTAATAGCAATGTGAAATGCAAGCTTCCTGACTTCATACCCTCCTACCTGTGAGGAAATTCTATGCCTTCATTTCATACATATCTGTACAGGGAGAAGACCTTTGAATAAAGCACCTGGACTCAAATGTTCAGATGCACCTCGAATATAAATAGAATTCATAGTTCATGTGCACGCGTACAAAAGCCTGGCTCTAATTGTAGGTGAGCTAGTTGCCTATGGAAGAAAAATACAGCTACAATTCAGCTACATACTTTGGCTGAGAAAATACAAGTCAGGTTAACTGCCAAATTTGCTGCTTTTGAAGGAGGAACGTAGTCCACAACCACTACTTAAGATGACCCTAGCAGCAGCAGTCACTGTCTTTTCCCCTTCCATCCCTAAGGAATGGTAATAAGGAATAGCAAGCTCATTTCTGCTGATTTTTTTTCCTAGCGTCATTTTTTTTGCATATATACATACATACCTACCTTTTTCAAGAGTATCCTGGATGGAGGGAGGGCACGAAGGGCGAAGGAGTGGCAGGACACAGGTAGGTGAACTCAGGTAGCTTATTTTCAGGACACCACAAGCCCTGAGGAATTTTTGTGCAAATAAAAACATACATAATTAATTGTTTATTTGGAGAAGGAAAATTCTGCTACTTTGCAAGGACTTGAATACAGAGGTTCCTAGAATCGTTCTTTTAGTCACAATGTCAAAATATATATTTCATAGAATCATAGAATTATTAAGGTTGGAAAAGACTTTCAAGATCATCTCATCCAACCATACCCTTACCACCAATATCACCCACTAAACCATGTCCCTAAGCACCACGTCCAGTCTTTCCTTAAACACCCCCAGGGACAGTGACTCCACCACCTCCCTGGGCAACTCGTTCCAATGCCTGACTACACTTTCTGAGAAGAAATGTCTCCTAATTTCCAACCTAAACCTCCTCTGGCGCAACTAGAGGCCATTTCCTCTAGTCCCTAGTCTAGTTACCTGTGAGAAGAGGCCAACCCCCGGCTCCCCACAACTTTCTTTCAGGTTGCTGTAGAGAGCAATAAGGTCTCCCCTGAGCCTCCTCTTCTCCAGACTAAACAACCCCAATGCCCTCAGCCACTCCTCATAGAACTTGTGTTCCAGGCCCTTCACCAGCTTCGTAGTCCTTCTCTGGACACATTCCAGGACCTCGATGTCCTTCTTGTACTGAGGGGCCCAGAATTGAACACAGTACTCAAGGTGCGGCCTCACCAGAGTACAGGGGGACTATCACCTCCCTGGTCCTGCTGGGTACACTGTTCCTGATCCAAGCCAGGATACTGTTGGCCTTCTTGGCCACCTGGGCACACTGCTGGCTCATGTTCAGGTGATCATCGACCAACGCCCCCAGATCCTTTTCCTCTGCCCAGCTTTCCAGCCACTCTGCCCCAAGCCTGTAGCGCTGCATGGGGTTGTTGTAGCCAAAGCGCAGGACCCGGCACTTAGCCATGTTGAACCTCATCCCATTGGCCTCTGCCCATCGACCCATCCTGTTTAGGTCCCTTTGCAGGGCCTTCCTACCCTCCGGCAGATTGACATTTCCCCCCAGTTTTATGTTATCTGCAGACTTACTGAGGTGCAGTCAATTCCCTCATCCAAATAATCAGTAAAGATATAAAAGAGGATGGGCCCCAACACCGACCCCAGTAGAATGTAGTCATTTCTGCTGCTCTGTTAGTGTGAGTCTGGACCATGCTCACACTTGCTAGTGTGGGACCACCGCATATTAGGTGATTCTGCAAGACTTACAAAATGTCTACATATTCTACATATCTCTTTATTCATGATACTCCTTGTAGAATGCAAATAAACAAACAAACAAAAACACGTTCTGATCAACAGTGTTGAATGTGTTACATTTATTTTTTACAAGCACTAGTAAGGATACAAGTTGTAGAATGAAGTTAAATATTCATACACATAAGTAAAAGAAAATAGTTTGAACAATATTTTGAATTGTATATATTTGTATGAACTTAAGGATATTTGCTGGTTTATTTAGAGGTGTTGTGTTGTATTGTACAATACAATTAAAGATTAGAAAAACTGAAATAATTAAAGGAAGAAGAATTGAAGTGCTGTGCAACATTCTCTAATATTCCTTCATAATTTTGTAATGTGATACTTAGCAAAGACTGAATCAAAACTGGCCCTGATCTAATTGCAAATAGAATAACCAGTCTAAATCTTTATTTTCTTGGTGATATAGCCTCATTAAGCACTGCTGAGTTTAGGGTTCTAGAAAAAGTGTTGAATTCTTCCGAAGTTCACCACTTATATCCTAAAAGGAATATTTGTATAAAAATCAGAAGAAATCATACAAATTCTAAGCTCATACTACAAGTCTATATTCAACATATCCTATGGAACACATGCATAAATGATACATTACCATATAGCACAAGATCTGCTGTTCAGGGAGCCCTGAGAAACGAGGACTAGTACTGTATATGCAGTACATATCTTTATTCTTTACCTATAAATTCTTAGCTTGCCTTTGGGTTACAGGGAGAGGGAAATATGAGACATAATATCTAAATGCTGTTTTGTGATTTAATTGAGATGTACTGATTTGGATTGCTAAGTTGTCATATCATATAACCTCAAAGCTCTGTGATGTGAGTAATGCGTCTTGACTTAATGTATGAGGGAAAAAAAAGCCTGTCTCCGATTATTTGAAAAACTTGCCTCTGCAATTTATTTCTAGGCAGATAGCTTGTTTCTTAAGTATTTGGAAGGCATTTTACTATATTCTCAGATGGCATGAAATCTCAGGTACATTAAGACATTATCCTTCCGTCTTCCACAACAGTGTGATTATGCTCAAGGGAGCAACTGCCTGATGTGGATAAAGTAGACCAATCTGAGTTCTTCAGGCACTCTCCATTCTTTACACTGGCAGCCAAGTCATTTAAAAAATAAAAATGTTTTGCAAACACTCTTCTGGATTCCTGACAAATGACTCCACAATCTACTTTAACACACCAAAAATAATAAAATAAAATAAAATAAAAATAAAAATAAAATAAAATAAAATTAAAATAAAATAAAATAAAATAATAAAAAGGCCCCCAAAAGTTTTTTTACTGTCCTATAGATGTTTTATGTTTTATTATGTTTGAGATTATTCTTTGCCAATTGCAATTGTCTGTGCCTTCTCAGTTGATAGCCAGACAACTTGTCTTCTCAGCCATAAATTAAATATGTTTATATATAAAATTCATCCAAAAAGCCAAGGGTCACACTTGGACCTCAGTTTCCATTTACAATGCTTTTATCTGATCTGAAACCTTCAATTTAGCAAAGAAATCTACACTTATTAATAAATAAAAATAAATAAATAATGTATATATAACATCCTTAGGCAAAGAGGAGATTTTCACCCATGGTCACAATCAACACACAATCCTTGTGTTCTTGTTTTTTTTTTTTTAATTACCATCGCAGTAGACCATGCCATTTCATAATATTTTGCTTTATACTTCTGTTCCCAATTTTGAACATACACAAAAACTCACAAAATGTGTATGAGCATCACACATATATAACTCACTTTTATTTTCATTTTTCTGATTAAAAAAAAAATGATTTTTGGAATACAGTATTTACTGGAAACATTTATTCTGTCTTATTCATCAAGCCCATATGCACACCAATTATTCCATATTCTGTGTATCCATACATTTTTTTTATACTGTCCCCCTGAGGAAAAGCCTCAGAAGATAGGTAGACTTTGTAGTATTCCTTGTAGATCGATCAATAGAAGCTCCAGAAAATTGAGGGAGAAAATGAATCTCATTGTTGAATGTTCTGATTGCTTGCAGATGCTAGCTGTTTCCATGGATGGATTGGGATGTTGAACCATATACATGAATTGATGATAGCTGCGTGCTTGTATGCAGTACACAACATTATTAACATATATATTTTTGATAAAGATAATGTTTAACTTGAGAGCGTATCACTCTGAGATCTGTGTTGCTCCTCAAGAAGATAATTTTTTCTCACTGAACTAGTGATTTGTTGATGACTTAGTCAGGCATAGGAAATAACAAAATATGCTTAACAAGTGTTTCCAAGGTGGTGAGGACTATCAAGAACACAGAGGGGAAAGAGCACTGTTTTCCTGTAGTGTCATGAGAAGGAAGTAGTATTAAAGGAGACGACCTGAATTTAAACAGAATAACAAACCCCAGTCAAAGGTGTGACCGTAGAGGTTAGTGCCAGAGCATGCTTTCTCAATGGACGTAATAACCTTTGAGACTGCAACTCAGTATTCTTGCAGTGTCCTGCATTCCCAAACATTTTTTCAGGATGTCCAAAGGATGATGCTGTAGGCTAGGCTGGGAGGTCTGTGTGAAAAATATTTCTTTCAGAGACTAACCTGCCATATAAGTTCTTTGGTAGCAATATGGTTTAGTAGCAGCATGGTAACACCAGGAGCCTTTGAGTAGTTCTTGACTCCCTCTTCACCCCCAAATGAATTAGGGTTATTAATAACTCATTTTCTATAGTTTCACATTACAAAAACACTGTTCTATACCATCTCCACTTACCTGTGGTACAGAAATGAAATCTCTCATAAAATGTCTCTGCCACCTGTATGGTCTCTATGCATTATCTTATTGCATAAGTAGGTGTCAAAAATCACAGAAGATACTTTCAGGAAATGGTGTCAGAATATGACCCTGGTAAATCTCAAATATATATATATATATAAAAAATAAGGAAATATATATATATATATTTTTTTTTCCTATGAGGAAAGGACTGTCTTTAGCAGGATTTGAAAGAACTGCAGTTTTAGACTGGACATAGACTTCTGTATGTTTCTAGAGTTCCACCTGTTCTAGGATGCTTTAAGTAGAGTAGCTGGGTGTTTTATTTCCTGTATTTCTCCCCAGCTCAATGATAAAATGTAGATACTTTATAAACAACTATTAAAAGTGTGGCTTAGTTGTAGATCTGTATAATAACTTTTACATATCTTTCATTCAGATGATCCAAATCTTATCTTCATGAGGACTGCTGGATGAAGCCCTTGATTTATACCCTTAACTTAAGGAAAGTATTGCTATGATGCATGGAACATACAAAGTTAATGAGAAATGGGAAGCTTGTAAAGCAACCCATATGGCAAAGTAATCGTGCCATTATCTACATATGCAAACACTTATGCTATCTACACAGATACAGATAGTTGACAACTGTGTTTAATTGTAGATAACCCCACAGCTGCAGGAAACTCATGGGTTAGGTTATCTTTTCCATCAAATGGCAAGAGATAGTTTAAGATCAACATCAACAACAGATAAAGTAGAAAAAGTTTCCTATGTAGACATAATAGCTATGTTGCAGACACTGAAAGATAGCCCATAACTTAAAAATCACAACACGATTTAACTGCCATTGAATGAAGGTTCCATAAGCTAGTGTTCTTTATCCCTGGTTCTTTATTCTGGATCCTTCTGCTCCCATCAATAACAAGCATTGGTCCTATGAATTGCAACCTCTTCCAAGTAGCTTTCTTTGAAGTCATAGAATCACAGAGTCACAGAATGGTTGAGGTTGGAAAGGGACCTCTGGAGGTCATCTGAACCTCTCTCTGCTCAACCAAGGCCACTCAGGGACACTTACCTAGGACCACTTCCAGGAAGCCTCTTGTTCTGTCACTAGGCACTGCTCAAAAGAGCCTGGCTCCATCTTCTTTGCAACCTCCCTTCAGGTATTTGCACACACTGATAAGATCCCCCTCATAGCCTTCACTTCCATAGACTGAACAGTCCTAGCTCTTTCAGCTTCTTTTAGGAGAGATGCTTCAGTCCCTTAAGCTTTGTGGCACTTCACTAGATTTCCAGGTTATTTTCTCCCAAGCTGCTTTCCAGCTGGGTAGCTCCCAGTGTATGTTAATCCATGAGGTTGTTCCTCCTCATGTGAAGGTCTTGACACTTCTCCTTGATGAAGTAGTTAAACCATAATGTTTTGACCTTGTTGAATGTATTGCTCACATTAAAGTTTCCTCTGTTGCTGTTCCTGAATAAGGAACAATTTACTTGTAGAAACATTCACAGCAACTTGAATAACTTGCTGATATTTACTTCAGAACACTCAACGAATTGGGCTACATAAAAATTAGTGCAGTTAGCAGGTTGAGTGAGGTGATTCTCCCTCCGTACTCTGCTCTCATGAGCTGAACTCCACCACAACTGCTCTCTCACTCCCCATCCTCAAAGAAAAAGGGAGTAAAATGTGGTGGAAAGGGCTCAAGGACAAGGAGATCACTCACTAATTATTGTCACGGGTAAAGCAGACTCAGCGTAGGAAGATTAATGTAATTTATTTTCTATCTCCAGCAGACTAGAACAGTGAGAAACTACAAGCAAAACAAAAACACCTTCCCCACCTTCACCCCCAACCTCTTCTACCTCTTCCCCCCGAGCGACTCTGGGGAATGGGGAATGGGGTCTGCAGTCAGTCCCTAATGCTTTGTCTCTGCCGCTCCTTCAAGGTCACTCTCTGCCCCTGCTCCACGTGGGGTCCCTCCCACAGGATGCTGTCCTTCCTGAACTGATCCTGCGTGGGCTTCCCACAGGCAGCAGCTCTTCAAGAACTACTCCAACATGGGTCTGTACCACAGGGTCCATCCATCCGGAGCAAACTGCTCCAGCACGGGTCCCCCATGAGCAGCAGCTCCCCCCAGACCCCCTGCTCCTGTGTGGGCTCCTCTCCATGGGCTGCAGCTCCGGCCCGGGGCCTGCTCCTGCGAGGGCTCTCCATGGGCCGCAGCCTCCTCCAGGCCACATCCACCTGCTCCACCGGTGGCTCCTCCACAGGCTGCAGCGTGGAGATCTGCTCCATGTGGGACCCATGGGCTGCAGGGGAACTTCTGCTGTGTGCCTGGAGCACCTCCTGCCCTCCTTCTTCACTGACCTTGGGGTCTGCAGAGCTGGTTCTCACTCATCTCTGTCCCAGCTGCAGGTTGTTTTTTTTTTGTTTGTTTTGTTTTGTTTTTTCCTTTCTTCAATCTGCTCTCCCAGAGGCCCAACCAGCCTCACTTACTGGCTCTTCTCTGGCCAGTGGCGGGTCCCTTTTGGAGCCGGCTGGAGCTGGCTCTGCTCTGACATGGGACAGCTGCTGGGCTCTGCTCACAGTGGCCACCCCTGAAGCTCCCTTGCTACCAAACCCTTTCCATAGAAACCCAATACAATATGGAAGGAACCATACGGATCATCTAGTCTCAAGAGCCTGAATAATCTGCAACTCAGACAACTGCAACTCATTTTTCATTATTTATTTATTTATTTATTTTCCTAATCAGGTGCACTTTCTCCTTGCTTTAGAGCTTACTTACTGAAAAATGAAAACTCCCCTTTGTACTTAGAGGAGCACCTCCACTAACGTAAATTAAAGATCCTTTCAGACAGGCAAGCAGACATAGGAGATGGTTTTGGTGGATCGTATGCCAAAGATAAAGGAAATTTATAGAACTGTAGATTCATAAATTCACTGTTCCAAACATATTCCTCCCCTCCCTCCTTTTTTTTTTTCTAAAGCCAAGTTTAGCAACTTTAATCTTTTTTTTTTTTTTTTTTTTGTTTTGCTAGTCTGACTACTTAACAGGGAAAGAAACAGAGCAACTGGATGAAGGATAGGAAAAGGAATAGCCTGAAAAAAAAAAAAAAAAAAAAAAATTGCTTTATCTACGGCACATATAAAAGTAATTTCTTCAGCACTTTGCATCCTAGGTTATTTAGCGCAGGAAATGTCTAACACCTCATAAGAAGTAAACATATTTGGACCATGAAAATAAACAGCTGATGTATGCAGGTGACTCCAGTGAAGCTATTCATGTGATAACAGATCAATAGTTTGCATAACAGTTGTATAACAGACTCACATGACTGTGTGCAAAAGCAGAAAGAAACACTGCTCATTGCCAGGGGAGCTGGGTATAGGAATGAGTACTGATAACGAGTAGGAAAGAAGACTGAACTCATACATTTGAGAAATAGTGCCCCAGATCATGATGGTGATAATGTGTGCCATTGAAAAAATATGCAACACATTTGTACAGCAGGAGAAAGAAATCCATATTGCTGCTACTTATGCTGTACCTGTCATGTGGATAAATACAGCAAAGAATTTCTGTTTTGCAAGGCTGTCAGTCTAGTAACTTTCATGAGTACTAAGTTTCAAAGGAAAAAATAACATTTTATTACTTTACTTATCTTCTCCTTGTGGTATAAATTGTCAAAGAGTTACCTGGGGTTTCAGCTGCCTGGTTTCTATTGACTTTAATGACAAAAGCATGGCTAAAACCCTATGAATCTCTATAAAAATTTACCCCATGTGTTTTCCTAATCATATCTGCTTAGTTTACTGACAAAAACAAGTTGTTATTATTGTCAGTTCAGCACAGCCAATGTAACTGTTAAAGAGCAAACTGAATTGCACTCTGCCTCGCATATTATCGACAAAATTGTCATCCAGCTTTTGATTCCAGAGATTTTACTACAAGTGATGATTAGTGTTGTGCAGAGCTAAATGACCAGGCAGTTTAGTTTGTTCTGGATGAAGCTCCAAAAGTTCAAATGGTTCTCTGAACTTTTTCCAGATACCATGGTTCAGCAAAACCAAGCTGGCATACTTTTGAGCATTGTGTGCCCAGATACCTCACATTTGCTAGTACTTTGTGTTTCAGATCAGGTGGAAAACACTGTGAGAATCAGTTTTATTAAAGTTGTTCTGACTCTGCTGTCAGTGTTGTTTGCAGCAAAGATGTGAGGAGGTTCATAAACATGGATTTTATATCAAAACATGTATATGTAATATTTATTCATGAGAAAATGAATTTTATTTGATCTGGAATAGAAGCCTTGTCCCTAGAAAAGCTGTAGAGAGAGTACTCAGAAACAGCAGGAACATACTCAGTTGATGGGAAGTGTGGGTGTGATGATAGGTAGAGTCAATAAGGTATTTCTGTAAGTTCTCTCTACTATAATGATCTAGCAATTCTATCTGTTGACTCAAGGGTTATAAAGAAGATACTCACAGTCCTCATTAAAGCTCTTTGACTTATTAACGTGGTCTTTTCCCCATGTCTCATCCTCCTGATTCCTAAAGGGGATTTCCCTGGAAAAACTAGAGTGATACCTGAGTTTTATCCACCACAGATAGTGGTCTGTAGAAATAACAGTATGATGAGAGCTTTCTTGCAGATATCTCACATGTTGTTAAAGAAAACAAATAAACAAACAAAAATAACACTTTGAGGGAGTTTGTATGTATAAAATCTCAAGGTGTTTACATATATACATGCCAAAGAATCACACAGAATGGAGGTGCAATGAAATAAGCAAACTATTAACTCAATTTTACAAAGGAACTTTCAGTACAGATCAAAAATCAACAGCAATAAACTATATAGGCAGTTATTTTCCCTGTCTCATTTTGAAATTTGTACTTCTTGCTTTTTTATAATGCTGTGAGACAGTGTGACAGAGATGTCTGGTACAGGAAAAATACCTTAAAAAATAAACCTTAAAGATCAGACAGCACTTTAAATCTATGTCTCTTATGAATTTTGCTGAACAAGGAAGTATGGAACTAGCAACACAGTCCCAACATCTCAAAGAAATTGGAATTGCCACCTCAATATTTTTGTTTGCTTTTATAATGTGTCTGTCTGTGCACTGAAGGCAGAGAGGTGGTTTTAAACAAGTTAAATCAGATCTCATAATTATGAAATAACAATAAAAAAAAGACAAACAAAAGATTGATGGGGAATGAGAAAAGAAAGAGCTATACACTCAAACACTGTTGCATACTCATCTTGTCAGTTATTTGCTTTCATTTTAATTAGATTTTATAGTAAAATGTTATGTCATCAGAGGAGATGCAAGCTGTGGGTGATGCCGGAAGACACGAAAGGAAGGCGGAAGGCCAGGGCAAGCAGTACACAGAGATTTTTTTTTTTTTCCTTCTGAGTTCTCATCATTTTTTATTTGTGTTTGTTTTTGGGTTTGGTTTGGTTTGTTTGTGTTTGTGTGTGTGTGTATTTGTATGTTTTTGTATTAGCCAGACATTCCCTAACATTTTTGGGCATATGCATATTGCATGGGATATTTACTCCATATTTGGGGCTATGCATATATGCATGGGATATTTACCTCTTCCACTATGAAGTCCCCACAAGTGTCAGGCAAGATTGTACTCTCTGTATGAGATACCTGCATCTTCATTTTCTTTACAGCTCACACAAATAGGATTTGAGATCTCCCCCTCTTACACAACACCCAGTGTTGTGCAGACTGGCTGTACAGTGGGTTGCAATGAGCCCTATAAACAGGAAGATTCATGGTAAATCTCCTTCTGCCTTTCCAAAGGTCCCAAGTGAATTGCATCAACTAGCCCTCGAGAAGCAATATTTGTCCATATTTAATCCCTAGCTGCTAGCAATTTCTGATCACTTCTGTCTTTTTATACTAATTATGTCAGCTTTCAGCAAGGAAACCTGGACTTCTGTCCCTTTATCCTGTAAAAATAAATAAATGCAAAAATATATTTTAGGAAATGTGCAAAGATGGACTTGAAGTTAATGGAGGATGGAGTGCTTGAAAATGCAGGTGTATAACATAATGTAGCTTATCAAAATCTGTCTTGAGCTAGAGCTTCAATTTAATGAGTATACTAACAGCAGCTATTGTACATTGAAAAAAAGCTTCCAATAATTAAGGATAATTGGCAATGGAAGTAAAATGAACAGATGATAATAGTTCTGCAACAGACTTCAGCAGCTTGCTCTTTCAGCATTTGTTGGTTAAGATAGCACAGGCGAAGGTTTTAAGTGACGATACAAACTGGTCAACTGTGTCTTTACTGTTATTCACCTAAATTTTTATACCCTGTACATTTGCCTCTGCCTCTATTTTTCAGTCAACAGCTCTGCAAGTTGTTGGTTGTTTTGTTGTTGTTTTTGTTTGTTTGTTTGTTTTGTTTTGTTTTTCCCTAGGCTGCCCACAACATAGTATTCCAGGGTTAACTGGCAGCCAAATTAGGTCTATATTTAATCATTATACAATGTCTAAGCTTCTGTTATCATTCCCTCTAATGTCATCAAGTCACTTTCAACATCCTGAGTAACTGGTAGTGTCAGCTTCTATTAGGTTTTCAGATGAAATAGCCTTAATATATAGTAATGCTGTTGAATGCATAGGGATTTTGATCACCCATCTAGTTGATCAAGGGAAACCAGCTGATGTGATCATTTTGGACTTCACCAAAGCTTTTGACACGGTTTCCCGTAGGATCCGACTGGACAAAATGTCCAGCATACAACTTAACAGAAACATCATAGGATGGGTGAGCAATTGGCTGACGGGCAGGGCTCAAAGGGTTGTGGTAAATGGGGCCACATCTGGCTGGCGGATGGTCACTAGTGGGGTCCCTCAAGGCTCCATTTTAGGGCCAGTCCCCTTCAATGTTCTTATAAATGATTTGGATGTAGGACTAGAAGGTGTTTTGAGCAAATTTGCCAACGACACCAAACTTGGAGGAGTTGTGATCTCGGATGAGGGTGGAAAGGCCTTGCAGAGAGATCTGGACAGATTGGAGAGCTGGGCGATCACCAGCCACATGAAGTTTAACAAAAGCAAGTGCCGGGTCCTGCACCTGGGACAGGGCAACCCTGGCTATACGTACAGACTGGGTGACAAGATGCTGGAGAGCAGCCCCGCAGAGAGGGATCTGGGGGTTGTGGTTGACTGCAAGTTGAATATGAGCCATCAGTGTGCCCTGGCAGCCAGGAGAGCCAACCGTATCCTGGGATGCATCAAGCATGGCATTGCTAGTCAGTCGAGGGAAGTGATTGTCCCACTCTACTCTGCACTGGTGCGGCCTCACCTCGAGTACTGTGTGCAGTTCTGGGCACCACAGTACAAAAAGGACATTAAACTGTTGGAAAGTGTCCAGAGGAGGGCGACGAAGATGGTGAAGGGCCTAGAGGGTAAGACGTATGAGGAGCGGCTGAAGTCACTGGGCCTGTTCAGCCTGGAGAAGAGTAGGCTGAGGGGGGACCTCATCGCAGTCTACAACTTCCTCGCGAGAGGGAGTGGAGAGGCAGATGACCTATTCTCTGTTATCACCAGTGACAGGACCCGAGGGAACGGTGTTAAGCTGAGGCAGGGGATGTTTAGGCTGGACATCAGGAAGAGGTTCTTCACCGAAAGGGTGGTCGCACACTGGAACAGGCTCCCCAGTGAAGTAGTCACTACACCAAGCCTGTCTGAATTTAAGAAGCTATTGGACTGTGCACTTAGTCACATGGTGTAAACTTTTGGGTAGACCTGTGCGGTGCCAGGAGTTGGACTTGATGATCCTTATGGGTCCCTTGCAACTCGGGATGTTCTATGATTCTATGATTCTATGATTTTAATAGTCTGCATAGCATTTTCCATATCTTACTGAATTCTTTTACAGTAGAACGGGGGACAACAGGAAGACTTTCCATTGCATTAGAGTAACTGCACTTTGTGTCATGGTTGTGCCTTTTGTCTCCACTGTAGTTAAAGTATTTTCACAGTATTTCCTTTCATTTTCATTAATTTAAATTTTGGCTGTGTGAAAAAGAATATAAATTCAAGGACTGGAATTAGAACCTTTACAATATTTGTTTTGAAACTAATATATTAATTGACCCTTTAATCTCCCTTATGAAGATGCTTATGGCAAAAATGTTTTTATTAAAAAAAACAACAACAAAAAAAAGACACTTCCTGCTATAAGCCAAAATAACTCCAAAGAAATACCACAGTTACACAAGCATACAACAAAAATTGTGAATGATCGATCTGTTTATAACCACAGTCAGCTTGATCTAAAAAAAAAAAAAAAAAAAAAAAAAAAAAAAAAAAAAAACACAAGGAAATCTCCATTAATTTCAGTGGAAATTCGAAAGATGGTGATTTTGGAATAGCACTTCATTCTTGAGTAAGAAAACTCCAGATTACTTTTGCAAGACATTAAAAAACTGACAAGAGAGCTTTTCAACTGCAAGGCATCATTATGTGTCTGAATATAATACATATGTTACAAAAAACATATTATAAATATTAGAGAACTTTGCATTTTTTTATTGAATGTCTTTTTTTTCCCCAATAGTTTGTAAAGCTATTTCGTAAAGCTAAATTGCAAAATTTTTCAAGATCATTAAAAAAAAAAAAAATTTTCTGTTTATAATTGCCATAGTTCTAAAGTCCAGCCTTGTGAGCACCCAAAGTAATAACAAATTCAATGAATCTTCATTTCTGAAAAGGATAAATCTTCCCCATTGCAACTGTGATTTAGTGTACAGCTTAAAATCACTTTTAGCTCTAAAATTTTGACACTAGAATTGAATTCTGACACTAGGATTGAATCCCTTCTGTTTGGGCCGTTGGTGTTTTTGTAATAAAGATTCTCATAGTTTAGAGAAGAGAGAGATTGTTTTCCTGTTTTAAATATAGCAATCATTTCAGTCTGCTTGAAGAGTTTGTCTGTGGAATTAGCAAACTATTGAATAATGCAGAGGAGAAGCTGTGAAAAGTGAGGAATAGATATGCTAATTTTAGTCTCTTTAATTCATGGTCACCTTTTCATAATCTCACTACCTATATGGCAAACTGTGAACCATATTTAAATATTTAATGATTCTGAAGAAGTGTTTAGCTTTGGTGAAATTGACCATCAGAATTATACATGAAAGATTTCTTCATGGGCCTAGCCAAACAACAAACAGCTATAAAAGAGTAGAAATTCTGACTTCTATTTCAGGCAAATGAGAATATACAGTGGAAAAAGATGCTTCAAGTGATTCAATATGGAAATAATATAAACAAGAAATTTCTGTTTAGTAGGTATCTATGTATAAAACATCTAAGTATTAGATGCAGAAGTACAAATAAAGTTCGCTGAGCCTACAAATATTTGTGTTTAGTTGGTCATTGCAAGATAAATATTGCAGTTTTTGCTAGAGCTGTTTTATGTATGAGTTCCAAATTAATTCATTGTTTATGAGATTAGTCTTTGTATATGGGGTTTGTAACTTGAACAGAAATAAAAATAATAACGATAATAATAACCCCCCCCTCCAAAAAAGAAAAATATATTAGAACTATTCTTCTGTTATGTGTAGCTGTTCACCTTTGAGTGGTTTGGAGAACTGGCTGAGCCAAGTTTCCGTTAGATTATTTATTTATTTATTTATTTATTTATTTATCAGTGTTAGTAAACACAAGTGAATGTTCGTATTGCTACTGGGCATTGCAAAATTCTTCATATGGTACAGGTAGCAGATTTCAAGCTAAATTATAATGGCAGGCCAGAAAGCAAACTTCTTCTAAATCTTTTTTTTTCCAGTGTAGTAGACATGAACGTAAATACAAGGTTGTAAGTTTACACAGTGGAAAGTTTGTAGATAACATTTTGTTCAGTTGGTGACATCACCTTCCATCAAAATATGCTATATGCTGTATGAATATGAGTGATTTTACTGTTCAGCGTTCTACAGTTAGTTTTTAACATCTTTTTAACATTGATTTATGACACATGAGAGATTTATAACACATATGAGAGTTATAAACTCTTTTCTAACGATTTATTAGCTTTTATTTTCCCCTCAGCCTCCAACCACACACCACTGTGAAGAGCCTGGCTCCATCTTCTTCCCACAGGTACTGCAGGGCACTACTGTTAGGACACCCAAAACCAACTTGTCTCCAAGATGAAAAAGCTCAGTCCCTCAGTCTCTCTTCACAGGGCAAGTACTCCAGTCCCTGTCCATCCTGGTGGCCTTCTGCTGAACTGTGAGTGTGGTAATGAAGTATTTTTTTAATTGATTATGTTCAGCAATAGAAAGAAACAAATTAATTGATGTGTATGCAGAGGTTCTGTGTATTGGCTTTGGAGGAAAAACCCACCCAATTACATCTTTACAAAGGTTTGTACTGAAGATGTAAAATAATACGAGAAAAGGTGATATTTACAGATGTGATAAATTCTTGTCTGTGCATGCTCTTTATTATAATATAGAGTCAGCCAATACTGACTTCAGAGGTGGTACAACATAAATTTTCATTTATTCTATTTTTTCTCTTGCTAAAGATAGGCCATTTTATTTACTTGAACACCATGCTGAGTTACTTTCCAGCAATTAACTTTTTTTGATTTACCAAAGTCAGTTCTATTATAACCAGATTGCCTCAGACAGAAAATTATACAAACAAAATGTTTTTCATCCTTGTATTCTGCTAAAAGAAGCATAACAAAATGATGACTAAGGAAACTGAATAACCTTTTTTAAAATTAATATTTATTTATTTATTTACAGTATCTGATAATCCATTTGAGAGAGAAAAGATATTTCTGACCCATCTACCCAATCTAACTAATCTATATGGCTTTGCTTTTGTTTTTGTTTGTCGGTCTGTTCTTTTTCTACCAGACCTTCATGTTAATGCAGTTGTTTAGAAGAGAGAAAGAGTATTGTGGTGGCTAATGTCACAAAGATTCTGCCCAAGGTCTTACCTGTCAAAACTTAGTTCTCCCAAGGGAATATTTTTTCCTCTTGCCATGTCTGTCCCTACTGTAGTAAACTTTCTGACAGGGGCTGCTTGATTAGGGGATTTCCAGTCTTTATGCACAGCCAGCATACCCATTGCAATTATATATTCATCACTTTATCATGATCTTTGAATAGAAAAAAAAATGGTATGATGTAAATAATATTTCACTCTAACATACTGTTTTTCAATTTTATTCAGTCTTTGGCCATGGTAATATGAGTGTTTATGTAACTACCGCTTAATGCATATCTCTAACTATTTTGTAATTATTACATTAAGAAAGTACTTTCAGGACAGCTGACTTAGTCCCTTGGCTATACTTAAATGAGTAATTACAGAAGTTTGGCTATGTTGTTGAGAACAAAGATCAGATAACATAGGAAGTGATGGTTTCCTTGTATCCAAGGCTTTCAAGTAGCCAATGGAGACACAAAAGCAATCCCAAAATAAACTCATTTAATGTATGTTACCTTATGGGAATGTCTGTCTTCCTACATTGACTGTAAAGAGACCTGAGGAAAAGTAGGCTCCTAAACAGAAGTCTGTGTGACAAGACTTAACATCTTTCTCTCCTTAAAATCAGTGAAAATTATTTCATCAATTCAGTGCAGGCAGTAGGGAGAATACGGGATATTCCTACCCAAGTGGTGCTCTAGGAAGGCCTTGAGAATTACTGAGACTTACTAGAGGACTTCCAAATTGCTTGAAAGCCTTTAGGCAAACCTCATAATTTTAACTGGAGAGGAGCTTATTTTTTTTCTTTAAGATTTCAAAGAGAAATGCTCCCTGAAAAAAGAGCCACCAATTTGCTCACAGATTACTGATAAAATTAAATAGCAAAACAGAAATTGCTCCTTATCTCTTTTGAAAATAATTACATAAAAATCCTAATTTGGAAGGGATACTCACATGGAAATACATATTCAAGTAAGTAAAATGAATGGAAGGATCTGGCCCTCAGTTAAGAATGAAAGGACTGACAAGAAGAAGGAAAATATATGTTTTTGTTAATTATTCCCATTTATAAATGATCATCCCAAAAGATTATGACTCATTTACATTAAACCTTTTTTATACCTCTTCACAAGTGCAAAGGGGCTTTGAAATGCTTGTAACTGTAATTGATGCCAGAACAATAGAATGCGTCCTTAGTGCAGTTGAGAATAAAGGCCCTTATTTTGGAATGCTTCAGATGTGTTAAACTAACTTAAGAAGTGTTATAATATTTTTATATTTTAAAGTGGTTTCATAAGAATATAATTCAAAGACAGATTTAATTTTTTGAAACAATCTAAATGGGAAGTGATTGGTTTGCAGTATGCACTAGTTTTTTCTGGTTATTTCCCTCAATGAAATAATAAGGAATTTTATTATATTGCATAAAGCCTAATGTTCCTTATGTGCACTTAAAGCATTCAATGCAATATCTCTGAAATAGTTGGTATGGTTTATAATAAACAATGAAACTCCCTTGGCCCTTAAATAGCATTAGTCTAAATGTAGAAACTTAGGTAAGAGCTTTTGGATTTCAAATATTAGAACAATTCAGCAACATGCTTAAGGATGTTTATGGGTATCTTATACCCTTGGTGTGGTTTCTATCCATCAGGTAATAATTCATTAATATATTCACTTTATATCAGATTAGAACAGGACCCAGTTGCTGTGAAACAGTTTATTCCAAATTAAGCACCAAATTTTGGATGTCACATTGCAGATTTCAGTTGCCATGATTGAGACTGGCAGGACCAACATGCTGAGCACCTTTTTTGAATTGTGTCTCTCTTCACTGCAGCTCTTTTGAATTGTGTCTCTCCTCACTGCAGCTCTTGCTGTAGTAACACTATGTGTTTTTCACACTTAGAAACTTTGCCTTGAGGAACATGGTATGTACCTGAATACACAGTGCTCTTTTAATTGAAAGGACAGTGGTGTTTTCTCCCTTCTGTGTAATAACAAAATGGTCAGAATATTTGCCCAAAAAAATAGAGATATATTCATTTTATCAACCCAGTAGAATTAAGACACACTTGCATTTCTAAGAAATTACTCCAACCATCAAATTATAGACTAGGAAAGGTAGAAGCTATTCCTCTTATTGGAGCTTAGCTTCTGTCCAGATATGTATGCAGGAATCACAGGAAAACAAAAAGGGCAAGCAAAAATTCTGCCCCGGTAGAGGCAGAAGATGGACTGCTCAGCCTCAGTAAATGAGGTCTGGCTGTATCAGTAGTCTTGCATGGCATAAGTTTATTGACATAGATTTCTTGATTAGAACTTCCAAGCAGATAAAGGTGTTTGTTGCTGTTATTGTTGGTTTGTTGCTTTTGAACTGCTGCCTGAACTGCTGAACTAATTTTTTCAGTTAAAATTAAAGATTTTAGATCTTATCTACAATAAGATATCCAGACTGGAAGATACTGTAGTAGGCTCAGGTACAAGATACTTGGCCTGCTCGCAACAAAAGCAAAAAGTGATCAAACAGTCCATGTTCCACTATGTTGCCACATAAAGGAAGTATAGTCTTATCACTCAATCTTTTATACCATGCCTATTCATACGGTATGTGAATATATATGGGAGAACATAGTATGGCATGATACAGGTCCTGAAAAGACTGCTTATACTAGGATCACCACTGAAAGGTACAATAATAACCATCCCTGATATTAAATGATTCACAGAGACATAAGCTTTAGTGAAAAGCTCATAACTAACTGTCAAATGAAAGGAAATATGCTGTGTTTTAGTTCAATAATGCAAATTTTAGATATTTAACAATAAAGTTCCTTTTCAGGAAAGTAAGATTCTATATAATTGTCTATTAAGTTGAACTCTATATTTCATGGATACCAAGTTTTCTGTTAATCAATAGAATCATAGAATCATCAAAACACAAGATTGGAAAGGACCTACAAGATCATCTAGTCCAACCATCCTCCTATCACCAATACTACCCACTAAGCAACTAAATCATATCTCGTAGCACCTTGTCCAGGCGCTTCTTGAACACCGTGAGGGACGGTGATTCCACCACCTCCCTGGGCAGGCTGTTCCACTGCCTGACCGCTCTTTGAGTGAAAAAGTTTGTCCTGATATCTAACCTAAATCTCCCCAGGTGCAACTTGTGGCCATTTCCTCGAGTCCTACCATTAGTTATCTGAGAAAAGAGGCTGACCCCCTCCTCATCACAACCTCCCTTCAGAAAGTTGAAGAGTGCAATGAGATCTCCCCTGAGCCTCCTCTTCTCCAGACTAAATAACTTCAGCTCCCTCAGCTGCTCCTCGTAAGACTTGTTCTCCAGACCCCTCACCAGCTTTGTTGCCCTTCTCTAGACACACTCCAGGGCCTCAATGTCTTTCTTGTCGTGAGGGGCCCAAAACTGAACACAATACATGATAACCATAGAAATATTTCAATAAAATTTGGCAGAGTGGCAAAGAAGAATAGCTCCCCTCATTAAAATAAAGACAGAAAAAGAAAGAAAGACAGAATGAAAGACAGAAAGAAAGACAGAAAGAAAGAGAAAGAAAAAAGAAAGAAAGAAAGAAAGAAAGAAAGAAAGAAAGAAAGAAAGAAAGAAAGAAAGAAAGAAAGAAAGAAAAAGAAAAAGAAAAAGAAAAAGAAAAAGAAAAAGAAATGAAGGAAGGAAGGAAGGAAGGAAGGAAGGAAGGAAGGAAGGAAGGAAGGAAAAGATAGAAAGAAAAGCAAGCAAACCACTTTTGTCTCTTCCTTTTTTACTTGCTGCTGCTCAAGCATGAAACAGGAAATCCACATTTTCCACCACATACCCAAGGATTTGCTTTGACTCCCTGCATCGGATGGTTGGAGAAGAATCTTAATTGAGAGGCTCAGCTGAAGAATTAAGACTCTGGACTTTACACCACAGACTTCAGTAAATTCCCATGAAGAATCCCCTGCAACACCATGAAAAGGGGTAGAGTTGTCTTGGATGGTGGCTGGTTTGAAAATAAAAAATTACTTGAACTCAGGAACAAAGTATTCTGTTCTACAGAAAAACAAGATGCTAAGGCAGGAAGCTAAGGAGGAGTTCTTGAAGAACTAAAATGCAAAGAGTGGGCATATACAAAATAGAATCAAGGACAGGCAATGAAAGAGGAGCAGAACAGCATTTCTTAGGTGACTGTGGGTGAAAACAGAAAAGCCACAGCCAGGCTTTACTGAGCCAAGCAATTTTTCTTGGTGGCAAATGATAAAAAAGAATCTATAAGAACAAGTAATGGCTTGGGATCTTCAAACTGACATTAGGAAAAAAATATTCTTTATAAAATATGGGAGGAACTTCATTGTAAAGTAAGCAGAGGAACAGGTTGCCCACAAAGATCCTTCCAGGACTACACCAGACAAAACAGTATTTGACCTGACCTAGTCGTGATTCAAGTGGGAGGTTGGGGTGCCAATATTATCATTAAAAGCCCTTCCAGCCAATATTTCTATGATTTGCAAATGTAAATGTATAAAAACCTATTTGAAGACTGTTTCAGAATCAAAATTAATTAGTTACACTAACATTAGCAGACTGATGGTGTACAGTCTCTGTTTGCTCTTTGATATGAGCAAGGTCGTCTTCCTTTTCACTGCATCACTCCTCCTTACATCCTTTCACTGACTTTTTTTTTTTTCTATCACATCTAGTTCATCTACTTGCTCTTACCTTTCATTCTTTTCAAAGCTCTGAGTTTCCCTACCTATTTGTTCTCTTTCTCTAATGAGTTGCTCTTTGACATTTCCACTTCATCAGTGATAGTAGCCCAAAATTTTCACTTGACATTTTTTGCCACAGAGTCTTAGCACTTTTTCAAATAGAGTGAACTTCTTGAATTAGTGCATAAAGCCATTAACCTCTCATCTTTTAGTTCCTGTCCTGAGACCCACATGATTTGGAAATGGCCAACTGATAATGGCTAGGTAAAAGACTAGTGTGGACTGCTGATACCTCTTTAGAAGTTTACAATGAGGTTGAACCATCAGGTTCAAAAATACCATAATAAATAACCTTTATAATCTTATAATGGTTTCTGTCCTTGTTTTCTGTCTCACTGTAGATTTGCTGCCTACCTACGTTTTGCCTTATCTGGCAAGCTCTGCAAGCACTAGGCAGCACATTTTCCATGGTCTTGATACATCACTTCAGAAGAAAAACTCCATATCCTTTTTAATTTCACTAGAGTAGCCACAGTGCTACAATATGTGTTTAAGAAAGTTTTTAAATATTAATAGTGTTGTTTCAGAAATTAAAAATCATTCCAAAAATTGTGTACATAATTTGAAAACAATTCCTGTGGTTCAACAAAGATCTTCTCTTTCTCCCTTTTCTCTTTTTTTTTTCTTTTTTCTTTCTTTTCTTTTTCTCTTTTCTTTCTCTTTTTTCTTTTCTTTTCTTTTCTTTTCTTTTCTTTTCTTTTCTTTTCTTTTCTTTTCTTTTCTTTTTTCTTTTTTTCTTTTTCTTTTTCTTTTTCTTTCTTCTTTTCTTTTTTTC